>NC_143034.1:41791995-42096370 GCF_057628025.1 Oncorhynchus mykiss | reverse complement strand
TGGGGCCATTCTTTTTGACCAAGTCACTCAATGGCCTCCAGTTTCTGTGTGCCGAATCAGAAAAAAAGTATATATGCTTGAGTTATTTGACCATGTCAAGGATCAGAGAAAAATCAGAGAAAAACAATAGCTTTGTAGTGAAACCCTAATGATATTTAATTTGTAGAGCGCATTTCCCATGCTCAATGCGCATATACATCGCATGGTTGCTCTGAAATGTCACCTAATACCGCCTGCGGTTGGAAGGTTTCCCTCTGTAGCAGATATTGGCAGGGATTTGAAGTGGGATAAATGCAGCTTATAAATCCCTGAGAGTTAACCTAACTTTACTGCCGTAGGCATTGTAGCTTCTTTTGTTGTGGTGGTTTTATTAGCATGATTTAGTGGCATGATAACACACATATTGTTCTTTTATGGGCGTAATAACAAACACAATGCTGTTTTATTACAGTCATAAGGGACGCCAAAAGGGAGTGAGGAAGGAGAGGAGAGAGGGAGAGTGGGAAAGAGGGAGCAGAATGCGAGTGAGTCGACTGCACAGAGGGCGGACACAATGAGCTGATTGATTTCCCCTTGAGCTATGAACTCAAGTGCCCTCTCTCTCTCTCTCACTCACTCGCTCTCTGCTCCTATCGCACCCTCTCGCTCTTTTGTGCTCACTCATTCACTCACTCACTCATTTCATCTCAATCTCCCTCTTTCCCTTTCTCTGTGTCCCCCTCCTTCTCCCTCTCTATCCGTCCTTCCTCTTCCTCTCCCTCCTTCCTCTTCCTCTCTCTCTCTCTCTCTCTGTACTAGTTGGAAGCTGCAGCGCTGGTCTGCCTGCCAGAACAAAGCCCTGGATCGAGGCCCATTGCCCTGCCTAATAACAATGGACAGAAACAAGTAAGCAGGAGGAGAAGAGGAAGAGGGAATGACAGAATAAGACAGGGAGAGAAAGAGATATGGAGGGAGGGAGGGAGGGTTATGGAGAGAGGGAGGAAGATAGACGGAGCGATAGAGAGAGAGAGAGAGAAAAGAAAGGGAAAGGGGGAATCCTGGTCAGTTGTACAACTGAATGCCTTCAAATGAAATGTGCAATTCTGCAATTAACCCAACCCCTCTGAATCATAGAGGGGCAGGGAATGAGAGCTGCTGGGTAGGAGGGTTGAGGGAGTTTTTGGGAGCACAGGCAGTAAGATAGGGAAGGAGTGTGAGAGAGGGATGTAGAGAGGGGAGCAAAGGAGAATGAGGGGAGTGAAAGTGAGAGGGAGCAGGAGAAAGATAAACACTATTTGGTGTAAGGGGCATAGAAACAGAGATATATAAAAACAAAGAGCGAAAGGGAGAGAGATGGAACTTCTGTGTGTAATGTTTCCCTGTTCATTTTTATCGCTTATTTCACTTTTGTATATTATCTACGTCACTTGATTTGGCAATGTTAACATATGTTTCCCATGCCAATGAAGCCCCTTTAGTTAGAGAGGGAGAGAGGAGGAAGAGATTTAACGCACCCAACTGTACAGTATGGCACTGCAGTGTAGTGGTGTAATATAATGCCTCCAACCTGCAGCCTCCTGAGATCCCAGACAACGGACCTCTATCCAGACAGACTGGACTCACGTGGCGGATTGGAGCTGCGGCTGTGGCTGAGGCTGGGGCTGGGACTAGGGTCAGCCACGCCCATAGCATTTACGCTCTGAATGTGTTTCTAAGATGAATAAAGGACTTCTATTTCAGTATTTTGGAATGCAAACCGCAATGAATGATTATGAAATGCTGAAAAAGCAGTAAACTCTTGCTTTAGAAATTCGATTCTCACAGTTGGCACGTCACCCGATCACGAGAAGACAGCACATCACACAATAGCCATCTAACAGGAAGGACGTGAGATGTCCCCGACATCTTGTGTGGTCCTCTGTATAGCTCAGGTGGCACAGCATGATGCTTGCAATGTTTAGAATTGTGGGTTTGATTCCAGGGAGCATCTATTCGTAAAAAGCTGTTTTGTAGAAAAGTGTCTGCCAAATGGCATAAATTATTATGTATTTCTAACTAAATACTATCCTACACAGCAAGAATACTTCCGTCAAAGTATAGCAGAACCACTCTCTTCTGGCACCATCCCCAGCAAGTGAAACCAACTCCATTCGAGACACAAAATCCTTTTGTCATCTTGTGTCTATCTGCTCCCCCTCCGTCCTCCATTCTGTCCCACATTGCATAGTTGCTCTGATGAGAACCTAATCTAGTGAAACTGGAGCCCTTAGAATGGAGTATATCGCCGTGTCACAGAGAGAAGCACCACGTCATCCATTAGAGGAAGCCGAGAGGAGGGTGATGACAGAGATAATGAGGGTGCTGAAATACGGAGAGGTGGATGGATGGAGGGATGGAGCGAGGGGCTGGATAGAAGAAGGAGGAAAGTAGAGGGGAGAGGGGGTAGTGATGAATAATTGAGGACACCTGGCACCGCTCTTCCTCGTTTTCCTCGTGTCTCTCTTTCATTTATTCTGTCTTTCGTTTATCTCTCTCTCTTGCTCTGCTTGCTGTCTGCTGACCCACATTGTGGAAAGAACCAATAACAATGACTAACCTGATCACTCAGACTCCATGGAAACATACTGGAGGCTTTGCTGCCATTGAATAGGACTGACTGGCATCTAACAGTCCTGTGTGTGTGTGTGTGTGTGTGTATTAGGTCATGTGACTAGAGTGGTGTGTGTGTGTGTCCACACGGAGCTGGAAAACAAACAAGTAAGCGGAGTCAGACACACAGACAGATGAGCGCCACCAACGTCTTCTCAAAGGGAAACACAACAGTTGCACAGGGTGTGTAAACGAGGGTAAATGAGCAACAAGCCAGTGTGCTGTGCTGCATGTCCAGCCAGGTGAAATAAGTCAGTATTTGACGTCCATCCATGTCTAAGGACGGGAGATGATGTGGGATGATGTGGAAAGCGGCCACCAGGGTCAATTGTCAGAGCTCTTACCTTCAAGTAGGTTTCGGTTTTGCTGGGCTGTTGTGGATGGGGATTGTGGATGGGCGTAAAACATCTGCCTCTGATTCCAAGGTTGCCAGTTTGAATCCAGCAATAGAAATTTGTTTTTGAGATTTTTCTTTTAAGCCTGTCCCAATCCTTAACCCTTACCCTAACCATTTGGAGTTAACACCTAACCTTAAGATTTCCGAGTTAATGCCTAAACTTAACCCTAATCTTACAAATTCTTAGTTAATGACTCAACTTAACCTTAACCACTTTGAGAAACATGGAGAAACACGTCCCGTTCTGACATGAGACTGTGGGAGCTACTTGGCATGTTAGTACACTCTGGTTGTGTCCAAAATGGCAACCTATCCCCTACATAGTGCCTGACTTCTGACCAGGGCCCTATAAGGTGCTATTTGGAACGTAGCCTCAGAGATCCCTTTCACAAGCCCTATAAAAGCCAACAGCTCAGTAAACCACAATTAAAACCCTGGGCACTAATTAGGTGGAAACTACAGCTTGTAAAACGAAGAGGAGTGAAAGTTTGATGCAGTGTGTGTCGGGGAGAGGGGGTGGCTCATGTTTGTGTGTGTGTGTTGGGAGTTTATAGGCAAATTGATCATACCTTTAGCCTATAATACACCCAGTTTTGTGTGGGACCACCTACAGAATGTACAGTATATTCAATGATGCTCCAAATACACCTGTCAGCCTCACTGTGGGCACAAATTACCCTCTTATTGACTACACAACCCAAACAACCACACATAATAAAATGGTGCAGGAAGAAATGGCAGCAGTTTTACGGGCACCTAACCAATTGTGCTATTATGTGTTTTTTTCCCGCGTTATTTGTAACTTATTTTGTACATAATGTTTCTGCCACCGTATTTTACGGGGGGAAAATGCTTCTGGATATCAGGACAGCGATCACTCACCTCGGATTAGACAAAGATTTTTTATTCAACAAGCAGGACGCACGGAATATACTGCTAACACCCGACAAGGCCAACATCTCCGTTATTGGCAAGAGAAAGAGATGTAGGTACAGAGGACACAGAGCGGGGTGCCTCATAAGGATCCGCAGACAGCGAGTGGGAAAGCTGCCGTTACCGTCAATATCACTCGCCAACGTACGATCATTAGACAATAAATAAGACGAGGTACGATCACGGATATCCTACCAACGGAACATCAAAAACTGTAACACCTTATGTTTCACGGGATCGTGGCTGAATGATGACATGGACTTTCAGCTAGCAGGATATACGCTGCACCGGCTAGATAGAACAGCACACTCTAGTAAGACGGGGGGGGGGGGCGGTCTGCATATTTGTAAATAGCAGCTGGTGCACGAAATCTAAGTCTCTAGATTTTGCTCGCCTGAAGTAGAGTATCTTATGATAAACTGTAGACCACACTACTTGCCTAGAGAGTTTTCATCTATACTTTTCGCGGTTGTTTATTTACTACCACAGACAGGCTGGTACTAAGACCGGACTCAGTCAGCTGTACCAGGAAATAAGTAAACAGGAAACCGCTCACCCAGAGGCGGCGCTCCTAGTGGCCGGAGACTTTAATGCAGGGAAACTTAAATCAGTTTTACCTAATCTCTATCAGCATGTTAAATGTGCAACCAAAAAAATCTAGATCACCTGTACTCCACACACAGAGACGAGTACAAAGCTCTCCCTCATCCTCCATTTGGTAAATCTGACCACAATTTTATCCTCCTGATTCCTGATTACAATCAAAAACTAAAGCAGGAAGCACCAGTGAAAAAAGTGGTCAGATGAAGCAGATGCTAAACTACAGGACTGTTTTGCTATTAAAGACTGGGATGTTCTGGGATTCTTCCGATGACATTGAGGAGTACACCACATCAGTCACTGGCTTTATCAAGAAGTGCATCGAGGACGTCGTCCCCACAGTGACTGTACGTACATACCCCAAACAGAAGCCATGGATTACATGAAGTGCATTGAAAGGCTGGTAATGGCTCACAACACCATTATCCCAGAAACCCTAGACCCACTCCAATTTGCATACTCCCCACACAGATCCACAGATGATGTAATCTCTATTTCACTCCACACTGCCCTTTCCCACTTGGACAAAAGGAACACCTACGTGAGAATGCTATTCATTGACTACAGCTCTGCATTCACACCATAGTATCCTCAATGCTCATCACTAAGCTAAGGATCCTGGGACTAAACACCTCCCTCTGCAACTGGATCCTGGACTTCCTGATGTGCCGCCCTCAGGTGGTGAGGGTAGGTAGCAACACATCTGCCACGCTGATCCTCAACACTGGATCCCCTCAGGGTGCGTGTTCAGTCCCATACCTGTACTCCCTGTTCACCCACGACTGCATGGCCAGGCACGACTCCAACACAATCATTAAGTTTGCTGTGTGGTGCCAGGACAACAACTTATCCCTCAACATAACCAGGGCTAAGGAGATGATTGTGGACTACAGGAAAAGGCTGAAGAGGTGAAGAGGGCACGACAAAGCCTATTCCCCCTCATGAAACTAAAAAGATATGGCATGGGTCATCAGATCCTCAAAAGTTTCTACAGCTGCAACATCGAGAGCATCCTGACCGGTTGCATCACTGCCTGGTACGGCAACCGCACAGCCTCCGACCGCAAGGCACTACAGAGGGTTTTGTGTACGGCCGAGTACATCACTGGGGCTAAGCTTCCTGCCACCCAGGACCTCTATACCAGGCGGTGTCAGAGGAAGGCCCTGAAAATTGTCAAAGACCCCTGCAACCCCAATCATAGTCTGTTCTCTCTACTTCCGCATGGCAAGCGATACCGGAGCACCAAGTCTAGGACCAAAAGGCTTCTCACCAGCTTTTACCCCGAAGCCATTAGACTCCTGAACAGGTAATCAAATGGCTACCCGGGCTATTTGCATTGTGTCCCCCCCCTCCTCAACCCCTATTTTACGCTGCTGCTCCTCTCTGATTATCATATATATATTGTCACTTTAACTATACATTCATGTACATGCTACCTCAATTAGCCCGGCTAACCGGTGCCCCCGCACATTGGCTGCCCGGATTATCTGCATTGTGTCCCGCCACCCACCAGCCGACAATCCCTCTTTTACGCTACTGCTACTCTCTCTTTATCGTATATGCATAGTCACTTTAACCATATCTACATGTACATACTACCTCAACCAGCCCGACTAACCGGTGCCTGTTTATAGCCTCGCTACTGTTATGGCCTTGCTACTGTCTATAGCATCGTTACTGTTATTATTCCCTGTCTTTTTACTGTTGTTTTTTATTTCTTTACTTATCTATTGTTCACCTAATACCTATTTTTTGACTTAGATTGCACTCTTGGTTAGGGCCTGTAAGTAAGCATTTCACTGTAAGGTCTACCTACACCTGTTGTATTCGACGCACGTGACAAATAAACTTTGATTGGATTTTATTTGATGCCCTCAGTCATTTTCACGATTACATTAACAATTTGCCTTAGATAACCCCATCCTGTTCTAACAGTGTGTGTGTGTGTGTGTGTGTGTGTGTGTGTGTGTGTGTGTGTGTGTGTGTGTGTGTGTGTGTGTGTGTGTGTGTGTGTGTGTGTGTGTCTGTGGTCACGGTGCGGCTGCATGGTTCGGTGTTTGACCACATTAGTGTCGCTCCGAGGCCCTGTAGTATGCTCGGATGGAATTAGGGATTAGGGTTTAAGGTCAAGGGTCGCAGAACTAAATCCCCTGCCCATCTGGCCCACATCCACACACCAGTCAGTTGTCCTGGGAGAGGTGAGGAATGGTATGGAGGGAGGGAGGGAGGGAGGGAGGGAGGGAGGGAGGGAGGGAGGGAGGGAGGGAGGGAGGGAGGGAGGGAGGGGGGAGGGAGGGAGGGAGGGAGGGAGGGAGGGGGAAATACGGGAGAGGGAGAGAGGAGAGGGAGGGAGGAATTGTATGGAGGAAGGAAAGAGGACAGCGCAGGAGAGGGAGAGAGACAGGGAAGAAGGAGAGACGGGAGAGAGTGAAGCTTGTTGTGTTTGCAATGGTATGGAGGGAGGGAGTAAGGGAAAGAGGAAAGGGAAGAGAGGTTCAGGGTCATCGGAACAACATGGACAGTGGGGGAGAGGGAGGAGGGAAGAGAAAGGAGGGTGAAAAGGGAGAAAGAGATGAAATGTATTGGAACATAGTCTCAGCCCATGGTTAAGAAACAAGTAGCATATTCAGGTATGTTATTACTCCGGTTTGGGAAGGACAGAGTGGAGGGTATTCTCCTCTCCTTTCTTCTGGTCTCTTTTCTTCTCTTGCAGCAAAGACCTACCCAAAATGGAGTGAAGCCTGCAAGGCACCCACTTGCAGTGGATTTAGAGAGCATCTTTGGCAGCGTTGGGTTGGTGGGGCAACCATGCGTGATTGAGAGAAGACGAACGCACACGCACGCACACATACTACTTCCGGCGCCGACAGAAATGGCCGCCTCGCTTCGCGTTCCTAGGAAACTATGCAGTTTTTTGTTTTTTTCCGTGTTATTTCTTACATTAGTACCCCAGGTCATCTTAGGTTTCATTACATACAGTCGAGAAGAACTACTGAATATAAGATCAGCGTCAACTCACCATCAGTACGACCAAGAATATGTTTTTCGCAACGCGGATCCTGTGTTCTGCCTTACAAACAGGACAACGGAGCGGATCCCATGCAGCGACCCAAAAAAACGACTCAGAAAAAGAGGGAAACGAGGCGGTCTTCTGGTCAGACTCCGGAGACGGGCACACCGTGCACCACTCCCTAGCATTCTTCTTGCCAATGTCCAGTCTCTTGACAACAAGGTTGATGAAATCCGAGCAAGGGTAGCATTCCAGAGGGACATCAGAGACTGTGAAACGTGGCTCACTGGAGAGACGCTATCCGAGGCGGTGCAGCCAACGGGTTTCTCCACGCATCGCGCAGACAGAAACAAACATCTTTCTGGTAAGAAGAGGGGCGGGGGCGTATGCCTTATGGCTAACGTGACATGGTGTGATGAAAGAAACATACAGGAACTCAAATCCTTCTGTTCACCTGATTTAGAATTCCTCACAATCAAATGTAGACCGCATTATCTACCAAGAGAATTCTCTTCGATTATAATCACAGCCGTATATATCCCCCCCCCAAGCAGACACATCGATGGCTCTGAATTAACTTTATTTGACTCTTTGCAAACTGGAAACCATTTATCCGGAGGCTGCATTCATTGTAGCTGGGGATTTTAACAAGGCTAATCTGAAAACAAGACTCCTTAAATTTTATCAGCATATCGATTGCGCAACCAGGGGTGGAAAGACCTTGGATCATTGTTACTCTAACTTCCGCGACGCATATAAGGCCCTGCCCCGCCCCCCTTTCGGAAAAGCTGACCACGACTCCATTTTGTTGATCCCTGCCTACAGACAGAAACTAAAACAAGAGGCTCCCACGCTGAGGTCTGTCCAACGCTGGTCCGACCAAGCTGACTCCACACTCCAAGACTGCTTCCATCACGTGGACTGGGACATGTTTCGTATTGCGTCAGACAACAACATTGACGAATACGCTGATACGGTGTGCGAGTTCATTAGAACGTGCGTTGAAGATGTCGTTCCCATAGCAACGATTAAAACATTCCCTAACCAGAAACCGTGGATTGATGGCAGCATTCGCGTGAAACTGAAAGCGCGAACCACTGCTTTTAATCAGGGCAAGGTGTCTGGTAACATGACCGAATACAATCAGTGCAGCTATTCCCTCCGCAAGGCTATCAAACAAGCTAAGCGTCAGTACAGAGACAAAGTAGAATCTCAATTCAATGGCTCAGACACAAGAGGCATGTGGCAGGGTCTACAGTCAATCACGGACTACAGGAAGAAATCCAGCCCAGTCACGGACCAGAATGTCCTGCTCCCAGGCAGACTAAATAACTTTTTTGCCCGCTTTGAGGACAATACAGTGCCACTGACACGGCATGCAATGAAAACATGCGGTCTCTCCTTCACTGCAGCCGAGGTGAGTAAGACATTTAAACGTGTTAACCCTCGCAAGGCTGCAGGCCCAGACAGCATCCCCAGCCGCGCCCTCAGAGCATGCGCAGACCAGCTGGCCGGTGTGTTTACGGACATATTCAATCAATCCCTATACCAGTCTGCTGTTCCCACATGCTTCAAGAGGGCCACCATTGTTCCTGTTCCCAAGAATGCTAAGGTAACTGAGCTAAACGACTACAGCCCCGTAGCACTCACTTCCGTCATCATGAAGTGCTTTGAGAGACTAGTCAAGGACCATATCACCTCCACCCTACCTGACACCCTAGACCCACTCCAATTTGCTTACCGCCCAAATAGGTCCACAGACGATGCAATCTCAACCACACTGCACACTGCCCTAACCCATCTGGACAAGAGGAATACCTATGTGAGAATGCTGTTCATTGACTACAGCTCGGCATTCAACACCATAGTACCCTCCAAGCTCGTCATCAAGCTCGAGACCCTGGGTCTCGACCCCGCCCTGTGCAACTGGGTACTGGACTTCCTGACGGGCCGCCCCCAGGTGGTGAGGGTAGGCAACAACATCTCCTCCCCGCTGATCCTCAACACTGGGGCCCCACAAGGGTGCGTTCTGAGCCCTCTCCTGTACTCCCTGTTCACCCACGACTGCGTGGCCACGCACGCCTCCAACTCAATCATCAAGTTTGCGGACGACACAACAGTGGTAGGCTTGATTACCAACAACGACGAGACGGCCTACAGGGAGGAGGTGAGGGCCCTCGGAGTGTGGTGTCAGGAAAATAACCTCACACTCAACGTCAACAAAACTAAGGAGATGATTGTGGACTTCAGGAAACAGCAGAGGGAACACCCCCCTATCCACATCGATGGAACAGTAGTGGAGAGGGTAGCAAGTTAAGTTCCTCGGCATACACATCACAGACAAACTGAATTGGTCCACTCACACAGACAGCATTGTGAAGAAGGCGCAGCAGCGCCTCTTCAACCTCAGGAGGCTGAAGAAATTCGGCTTGTCACCAAAAGCACTCACAAACTTCTACAGATGCACAATCGAGAGCATCCTGGCGGGCTGTATCACCGCCTGGTACGGCAACTGCTCCGCCCTCAACCGTAAGGCTCTCCAGAGGGTAGTGAGGTCTGCACAACGCATCACCGGGGCAAACTACCTGCCCTCCAGGACACCTACACCACCCGATGTCACAGGAAGGCCATAAAGATCATCAACCACCCGAGCCACTGCCTGTTCACCCCGCTATCATCCAGAAGGCGAAGTCAGTACAGGTGCATCAAAGCTGGGACCAAGAGACTGAAAAACAGCTTCTATCTCAAGGCCATCAGACTGTTAAACAGCCACCACTAACACTGAGTGGCTGCTGCCAACACACTGACACTGACTCAACTCCAGCCACTTTAATAATGGGAATTGATGGGAAATGATGTAAATATATCACTAGCCACTTTAAACAATGCTACCTTATATAATGTTACTTACCCTACATTATTCATCTCATATGCATACGTATATACTGTTCTCTATATCATCGACTGTATCCTTATGTAATACATGTATCACTAGCCACTTTAACTATGCCACTTTGTTTACATACTCATCTCATATGTATATACTGTACTCGATACCATCTACTGTATCTTGCCTATGCTGCTCTGTACCATCACTCATTCATATATCCTTATGTACATATTCTTTATCCACTTACACTGTGTACAAGACAGTAGTTTTGGAATTGTTAGTTAGATTACTTGTTATTACTGCATTGTCGGAACTAGAAGCACAATCATTTCGCTACACTCGCATTAACATCTGCTAACCAAGTGTATGTGACAAATAAAATTTGATTTGATTTGATTTTGATTTGATTTGACACACACACACACACACACACACACACACACACTTTAAATGCTGCTTTGAGACCCCTCTTTCAAAGTCACTGAGATCTCTTCTTCTAGCCATGTTAGCAACAATAAAAAGCATCTGGCCATTTTTATACATGGCCCTAAGCATGATGGGATGTTACATTCTTAATTAACTCAGGAACCACACCTGTGTGGAAACACCTGCATTGAATATACTTTGTATCCCTCATTTACTTAAGTGGTTCCTTTATTTTGGCAGTTACCTATATATATAGTACACACTCACAATCACACACATTTACACAAGCATACGTACACACACTGTCTGTCTGTCTGTCTGTCTGTCTGTCTGTCTGTCTGTCTGTCTGTCTGTCTGTCTGTCTGTCTGTCTGTCTGTCTGTCTGTCTGTCTGTCTCTGTCTCGCTCTCTCTGTCTCTCTCTCTCTCTCTCTCTCTCTCTCGTCCCCCCGTCTCTGTCACGCGCCCCACCCCTCCACCCTTTCAAAATAAAAATGAATCCGCTGTTTAACCTGAAGCCTCGACATTATTAACAAGGAGGTGTTATCGACATGAGGTAATGACATCAATGATGGACTCTTCAATTAACCTCATACATTACCATTAACAGGAGACAATGCCATTAAAATGACACTCTTCCATTAAGGAGCGCCAGGACAAATGATATACGGCGGCGGAGATACCATTAAGGGAATTACCATTACCTTGAGGCTCTAGCTTTCATCTCCACGTCTCTATCGGTGCTGAGACTCTATCATTCTCATTGAGCATTACCATTAGTTCAGAACACCAAAGCCATTTACATGGAACTGGATCGTTGTTTGGAGTGTCGCCATGCCTACCCCCACACAGGTGTCAAGGATAAGGACAAAGAGGTCAGCAGCATACCATCCTGAATCCCACTGCTGGCTTGCCTCTGAAGCTAAGCAGCGTTGGTCCTGATTGATCCCTGGATGGGAGTTCCAGATGCTGCTGGAAGTGGTGTTGGAGGGCCAATGAAATTCTGGCACTTATCGTAAGAGTAGGGGTGTTAACCCCGGGGCTCCTGGATAAATTCTCAATCTAGCACTCATACCATCATGGCCACCTAATCATCCCTAGCTTCCAATTGCCTCATTCATCCCCACTCCTCTCCCTTGTAACTATTCCCCAGGTCATTGCTGTAAATGAGAATGTGTTCTCAGTCAATTTACCTGGTCAAATAAGGGTTAAATAAAATACACAAATAATATTTTTTGATTCCAAAATGCCACTAGGTGAGACCTCTTTCCATGGACAAATTCCAGGAATGTGTGTCTCCGAATGTCTCTGTCCATCCCCCTACCCATCTTCCTATCCCTTCTGAGAACATTGTGCTACTGTAACATTGTGCTACTGTGTCCATTTTGGGATGCGGGGCTCGTTGGAGTGATCAGAAGGACCCTTTTTGGAAAACAAAGAGTTCTACCGAGAACCTTTAACATATTAAGAACCATCTTTTGAAGAAAGGGTTCTTGTATGATTCTTTGGACGGGTCGAAGGATTATTTGGAAGGTGAGAAGGGTTCTACATAGAACCATATATAATATTTCCCAGCATGCTCAATTCCAGGGAGATTTGCAGAATTGTTTGTTTTACTGTAACATCTGTTTTTACATGTACCGTACATTGATTGGTTCATAAATGTTATGCTAGACAAAGATAAATAATGTACCGTTTTTAAACCCAATCAGTTGGATATATAGCACCTGTTACTGAGATTGTTGTTCCAGTTTAGATGATTGAGTTAGTCTCAATATTCCATACCATGGCTGTCATTCGGAATGCAGGTTGCGGGTGATTAACAATCCCACTTGTTGGATATCCTAACTCTGGTTGGATTCCAGTAGGAATCACCAGAGGTGGGACCAAGTCACTGTTATTCAAGTCACAAGCAAGCCTCAAGTCACAAGGTCCGAGTCCCAAGTCGTGTCCCAAGTAGACCGGGTCGAGTCTCGAGTCCAAGTCATGCATTCTAAGAGCAAGTCAAGTGAAAAAGAAATCTGCACATGCAATGACTTACAAATCAAGACCTTGGAACTATGTAAGGTTCTGTTTGACATTTTTGTCAAAAATGAGTTTGTCACATACAAAAATGACATTTTAAGTGAATAAAAATTCAAAACCAGAAAGTTCTATCTGCCTAAACCCATTTGAAATTGGCGCTATAATGTTACATCTGCAATCCAATCACAAGCCTGAACAAATACAGTTGGACTACTCAGAACACGCCTTTACCATGTCCCTCTAAGTATGGCCTATGCTAGGCTCGTCTAGCCAGCAATAATGGCCCACAAGCAAAAATCAGAAATCTTAAAGTAAATTGTCACATCATTGTTCAATGATGACAGTAATTCATCTGATAATCATAAAACATTGCTTAATGTATTTTATGATGTGTTCTGACTCTATTTTGGCAAAATAGTGTTCTTCAAAAATGTATGTATTCAAGTTCCTTCTTGAAAACCTGAATGTCTAATTCAGAAGCGACAGATGCGGCCTTGTGGCCGAATCTAGTTTGACATTTCAGTGTCATAAGGTTCTATCTGCTATTGCACCCCCCTAAAAAAAACTAAATGTCTCAGGATTTTGGTACTCTGTACTTTTAGGAACCTTTAAGGTGAGGACCTTAATGGATTATGACATGATTATTCACTACAAAACAGTTCTGAGATCTGGGATGTGAAAATATCTCAGAACTATGCTTTTTTTTTTTTTTTTTTTTTGCAATAGAAGATATTCAGTGACCTTGTGACTGACTGTCAGGTAACCTTATGAGTTCTGAGTCCCAAGGTCACTAAATATTTTATATTTATTGAGACTACCAGACAGCTCTTTTCATTATTTTGTCTACAACACATTTGACTACGTAATAATAGATTTTAACAACAAATTCCAATTGCAATCTCCATAACTCAATTACTATTATATTGTTACATTTCAAGCAATTTTGACATACCAAAAGACCAGTAGTACTATGCTAGTAATCGATGCTTGATGCTGACGAGCACGCCAACTTAACAGTAAACATTCTTGATCACCAAACACATTTTTGGAGCTGCATATTTATTTACGTCAAATCCTCTCTCCCTACAATTTGACGGTTGCACTGCACCCGATCCTTTAGCTGTACAGCAAATCGGCAATCTGTTCACCAGCTCAGTTGTTCTCAAACTTTTCGACCCACGACGACCCCCCCCCCCCCCCCCCCCCCCCCACACAAAAAAAGCAAGTGGTTGAAAGCTTGTGACACCGTGCGCACAATGCATCTTCAAAACCCAAGATACAGAAATAAATTGCGTTTTACACCTGCTTTTTGACCTGAAAGTCATCCATGTTGGCAATCTATATCACATTTTCACTTTCCTGGAGTCCAGAGCAAACAGTATGCAGGATCTGTATGCAGGATCTGTATGCAGGATCCTGCCTGTATGCAGCGGGGGCTGCGGGATAGGATGGAAATCATGATCTGCCACTAGCCTTTTTCTTCCTCACAAATATCGTAATTAATTTTTGCCAGAATGTATTACATCTTCATCCCATAAGCAATGAAGGTAGTGTGATGTTACATCTTTACACACATAGTCAGTACCACCACTGAGGTAAATAATTATAACCCACCCAAACTAGGCCTATCTGAAATATGAAAATGACCCATGAAGTCACCAGGTAACCTATTGGTCTGGCAAAGATCGGTCCATAGCATTGCTAAACTGAAATTTATATGGATAATTTTAACGTAGGAATGCAAACGTTTTTGCCAAGAAAAACCATGGAAAATGAAACAAGTGCTTTCTGGTCACTAAGAAGCTCAACTCTTTATTTCTGAAGCATAGATTACAAGAATTTGGTGCAATGTCGTAGGCCTATGTTAGTGAGCAGATCGAATAAGCAAAGGTATAAATATAAAATACAAATGGTAGGCCATATCTAGCCTGATAAAATATGTATGCGTTTTGTGTTTATTTTCCCAATTCAGTTTCACACTCGAGACCCCCCAAAACCTTCTCACCACGCTACTGTACCTCAACCGACCTGTGTTGATGGACGGTTTGCTGGTCCAATCAGAGGGCCGAGTGTATGTTTCGCTAGCCAATCTGTCTTTTTTTCAAGTGCGATACGGCTGCATGAAGAGTAGCCTAATCCACGGAGACTCTGTGGCACAAAATGTGTGACAAAATATTACAAAACCTGGCCAGATCATTTCAAGCCATCAGTCTCAAGTCTAAATTGAGTCTCGAGTCGTGAGTCTCCAAGTCTGAAGTCATGTCTCAAGTTGAGTCTCAAATCATCAAATTTGTGACTGGAGTCAGACTATTCCAAGTCATGTGACTCGAGTCCACACCTCTGGGAATTACACATCACTTTGCAAGCCAATATAATGTGATTTGCAGGTCTGATGTGGCCTGTAAACCAGGAGATTCCTAACACCACTGTGTTTTTATTTGTTATGTTTTTAAAAATGTAACCTTTAACTAGGCAAGTCAGTTAATAACACATTTTTATTTACAATGACAGCCTGTGTTAGGGTATAACTAGACCCTCAAGGAAAGGCCTTACAATATATGTAATGTATTGTCATGAATGATAAAATGTTAAAGGCTAATAAGGCTGGTGGAACCATTCATAGAGGGTTCTAGAAAGAACCCTTCAAAGATAAAAGGGTTCTCGGTAGAACCCTTCAGACGGTTTTAGGGAGAACCTTTAGATTATAAAATGGTTCTTGGTAGAACCCTTCATAGAGGGTTCTAGGTAGAACCATATATACGTTTTTTTTTTTAAGAACCCTATGTGGTGGGTTCTCGATAGAAACCTCTGCAAAGTGTTCTACCCAGCACCAAAAAAGGGTTCCCCAATATGGACAAACAGAATTACTCTGTATGGTTATACTTAGCTCCTTTTTCAAAAAGTGTAGAGCTGCATGTCTCCATCCCCCTGGGGTGATACCAAACCACCACAAAAGATGGCAAGTGTTGAAATAATGTATATATATATATATATATATATATATATATATATATATATATATATATATATATAATGTCAAGGCCTACAAGGCATTGAATTCAGTGCAAATCAGCAGCAAGCAGATCTAAAGCCAGAATACAGTACAAGGTACAAATGATGGCATTGCTTCCATGTTCCTTAATACTAAAATAACAATTCATTGTTGTTATTAATAACTAATGGGGGACTGGAAACGTACAAAGGAGTCACAGGACAATACACTTCAGACATCAGAGTGCAATAACAACTAGGAATTCCAAGTGTAAAACTGTCTTCAAAACTTCACAAATGAACAAAGAGTTGGAGACAACCTCTGCTGAGAAGAGATGGCAATATGCATGTGTTTACAAAGTCAGATGCCCTTGTCCATATCACCAACAAGCTAACATGGTCCAAGCACACCAAGACAGTCGTGAAGAGGACAAAACCAATTCACCCTCAGGAGACTGAAAAGATTTGGCATGGGTCCTCAGATCCTCAAAAGGTTCTACAGATGCACCATCGAGAGCATCTTGACGGGTTGCATCACTGCCTGGTATGGCAACTGCTGGGACTCCAACCGCAAGGCACTACAGAGGGTAGTGCGTACTCCTCAGTACATCACTGGGGTCAAGCTTCCTGCTATCCAGGACTTCTATACCAGGCGGTGTCAGAGGAAAGCCCTAAAAATGGTCAAAGACTCCAGCCACCCTAGTCATAGACTGTTCTCTCTGCTACCACACGGCAAGCGGTACCGGAGTGCTAAGTCTACGTCAAAGATGCTTCTAAACAGCTTCTACCCCCAAGACATAAGACTCTTGAACATCTAATCAAATGGCTACACAGACTATTTGCATTTTTTAGGTATTTTTCTTAAAACTGCATTGTTGGTTAAGGGCTTGTAAGTATGTGACAAATACAATTATATTTTATTTGTTTCAAAAAATTGTTCACCAGTTAGCCCTCCTCTTCAAGCTTCCCGCAAACATAAAAATGGTTTCAACGAAATACCCTGAGAGAGAAACTATTTCCGGTTGTAATACACCAGACCTGGCCAAAACAACTGGGTTAAATGAAAAAATGTACACAGAAAAGGCAATAACCATTAGGCCTCTGAAACTGTAATGATGTAATCGAAATGAGAAGGAATTCATTCTCAAACACATCTGTTTGATAGTTTCTTGTGCAACTAGTGTCTTCAAGGGCCAAACAAAACGGAATAATCTTTTGACAATTTTGAACAATGTCTTCCATGGCAGTTCTGACTGCTGTAATTCATATGGATTTGAAATCAAACGTGTGACTACATAAACTCCCCCTAAAACATGTACCGCTAAACTAGTATACCTTTCACAACCACATGCACATTTATATAAACTAACACACATCCCTAGTCCACTTCTCTCTGCCTTGTATGCAGTGTGTGCTGAACCAAAAACCAAAAGGCTTCCTCTTCCTCCCGCTTCATGGCGTTTAGTTGCTACCATTACCCATCTACAACCTATAACCTTTACCCCCTCCTCTTACACCCCCTCAATGCCCCCGCCTCCCTGTCTCCCTTTCCCAGAAGCCACCAGCCACCACATAGAAGTGAAACACTAGATGGTTCTTCAGGGCAACGGCAACAGACGTAACACAACATATTCAATGTGTGTGTGTGATGTGACTGATGGTGGTTTGGGCAGACAGTGGTATTCAGAGTGTACAGGTGTGTGTGTACGTGTGTGTGCGCGCGTGTGTGTGCAGACTTCAGATCATGTCATACAGACGGGTGGTTTTTCTTTTTGACAAAAACAACTGGAAAGAGGAGTGGTAGAACTTCTGTCTGCTAGAAACTCTTAGACAGAGGAATCACACTGGCCTACACCCTGAAAAAGGCATATTATCTGACTTAGTAAAGATGTAAGATTGGATGTCTCACATATGATAGAGGTACGACAGGGCTATGGCGGTAGTGTACTAACAATGTTACAAGTTTAGTGTTAGAATAAATGGGAAAATGGTGTCACAGCTACGGCACATTCAGAAAGCATTTTATACCCCTTGACTTATTCAAATTTAGTTGTGCTACAGCCTGAATTCAAAATGGATTAAATCCATTTTTTTTTTACACACATTAACCCGTAATAACAAAGTGAAAATGTGTTTTTAGAAATTTTTTGCAATTGTATTGAAAATGAAATACAGAAATATCTTAAGTATTCACACCACTTTTGCTAAGACACTCCAAATTGAGCTCAGGTCCATTCAATTTCCTTTGCTCATCCTCGATCCCCTGCGGCCAATTCAAATTGTTTGGACATGATTTAGAAAGAAACACACCTGTCTATATAAGGTCCCACAGTTGACAGTGCATTTCAATCAATCATTCAATCAAATGCATATATAGACCTCATTTCACAACAGCAGTTGTCACCAAGTGCTTATACAGAAACCAAGTCTAAAAACTCAGAGAGCAAGCAATGCAGATCTAGAGGCACAGTGGCTAGGAAAAAGTCCCTAGAATGGCTGGAACCTAGGAAGAAATCTATAGAGGAACCAGGCTCTAAGGGGTGGCCAGCCCTCTTCTGGCTGTGCTGAGTGTAGATTATAAGAGTAAATGTCCAAAGGCCTCCCGAGTGGCGCAGCGGGTGTTATTACAGACCCGGGTTCATTCCCGGGCTGGGCCACAACCGGCCGTATCCAGGAGTCCCTTCGGACAGCGTCTTCCGGATTAGGGGAGGGTTTAGCCGGGTTTAGTTTTACTTGACTTATTGCGCTCTAGCGACTCCTTGTGGTGGGCCAGGTGCCTGCAGGCTGGCCGCAGTCGCCAGTTGAACAGTGCTTCCTCTGACACGTTGGTGCGGCTGACTTCCGGGTTAAGCTGGCGGGTGTTGAGGAGTAGGTCATGTTTTGGAGGACGCCTGACTTCACCTCCCCCGAGCCCATTGGGGAGTTGCAGAGATGCAACAAGATTGAAATTGCGGAGAAAAGGGGGGATACAAACACAAAAAAGCTATACAGAACCATTCAAAAGTTTGGACGCACCTACTCATTCAAGGTTTTTTTTTTTTTTTTTTTGTAGTAGTATTTTCTACATTGTAGAATAACAGTGAAGACATCAAAACTATGACATAACACATATGGAATAATGTAGTAAACAAAAAGTGTTAAATCAAAATATATTTTATATTTGAGACTGTTCAAAGTTGCCACCCTTTGCTTTGATAACAGATTTTAGCAATCTTGGCATTCTCTCAACCAGCTTTATGAGGTAGTCACCTGGAATGCATTTCAATTAACAGGTATGCCTTGTTAAAAGTTAATTTGTGAAATGTAATTCCTTCTTAATGCGTTTGAGCCAATCAGTTGTGTTCTGACAAGGTAGGGGTAGTATACAGAAGTCCATATTATGGCATGAACAGCTAATATAAGCAAAGAGAAATGACAGTCCATCATTACTTTAAGACATGAAGGTCAGTCAATGCAGAAAATGTCAAGAACTTTAAAAGTTTCTTCAAGTGCAGTTGCAAAAACCATGAAGCTGTAAGGACAAACACTGTAAACGGATGCAGGTACAGTGAGTGAACATTTAATGAAACACGGATATGAGACAGAACATGGACAGTGTCTGGACAGGGGAAACATAAATGACAACAATGCTGACACGGGGAACCAACGGAGGAACAGACAGATATAGATGGGGCAATCCACAAAGTCCAGGTGAGTCCAGTGAGCAATGATGCTCGTAATGAGGGTGACAGGTTTGCGTAATGAAGGGCAGCCTGGCGCCATCGAGCGCCAGAGAGGGAGAGCGGGAGCAGGCGTGACACAAGCGCTATGATGAAACTGGCTCTCATGAAGACCGACACAGGAAAGGAAGACCCGGAGTTCCCTCTGCTGCAGAGGATAAGTTCATCAGAGTTAACTGCACCTCAGAAATTAACTCAAAATAAATGCTTCAGGGAGTTCAAATAAAAGATACATCTCAACATCAACTGTTCAGAGGAGACTGCGTAAGTCAGGCCTTCATGGTCAAATTGCTGTAAAGAAACCACTACTAAAGGACACCAATAGGTAGAAGAGACTTCCAAGAAACCCGAGCCGTGGACATTAAACCAGTGGAAATCTGTCCTTGGTCTGATGAGTCCAAATTTGAAATTACTGGTTTCAACCGCCATGTATTTGTGAGACGAAGAGTAGGTGAACGGATTATCTCTGCATGTGTGATTCCCACCGTGAAGCATGGAGGAGGAGGTGTGATGGTGCGGGGGTGCTTTGCTGGTGACACTGCCAGTGATTTATTTAGTAGTCAAGCCATACTTAACCAGCATGGCTATCACAGCTTTCTGCAGCGATACACCATCCAATCTGGTTTGCTCTTAGTGGGACTATCATTTGTTTTCAACAGGACATGACCCAACACACCTCCAGGCTGTGAAAGGGCTATTTGACCAAGAAGGAGAGTGATGGAGTGCTGCATCAGATGATTTGGCCTCCACAATCAGCCGACCTCAACCCAATTGAAATGGTTTGGGATGAGTTCGACCACAGAGTGAAAGAAAAGCAGCCAGAAAGTGCTCAGCATATGTGGGAACTCCTTCAAGAAGCTGGAACGCCAAAAGTGTGCAAAGGGTGGCTATTTTGAAGATTCTAAAATATAAAATATATTTGGATTTGTTTAGTTCATAGTTTTGATGCCTTCACTGTTATTCTACAATGTGGAAAATAGTAAAAAATAAAGAAAAACTCTTGAATGAGTAGGTGTGTCCAAAAATTTGATCAGTACTGTATATACTGCAACGGTTTTCTTGAGGTGAAGGAGAGGCGGACCAAAATGCAGCGTGGTTTCTATTCATGTTTTTTTAATGAAGAAAACTATACATGAATAAACTAACAAAACTAATAACCGTGAGAAAACCTAAACAGCCTATCTTGTGACAAACAAACACAGAGACATGAACAATCACCCACGAAACACTCAAAGAATATGGCTGCCTAAATATGGTTCCCAATCAGAGACAACGATAAACACCTGCCTCTGATTGAGAACCACTCCAGACAGCCATAGACTATGCTAGATACCCCCACTAAGCCACAAACCCAATACCTAACAAAACCCCAAGACAAAACATACCACATAAAAAAAAACATGTCACACCCTGGCCTGACCAAATAAAAAAAGAAAACACAAAATACTAAGACCACTGTATATGTAAGAACAAAAAGTACATGGTAATTAAGCCCAGAATGTTCAAACATTCACAGAATACCAGCAGGGTCAAATAATAATATCAGTGGTTGTAGAAGGTGCAAGACGTCAGCACTTCGGGAGTTAATGTCAGTTGGCTTTTCATAGCAGAGCATTCAGAGTTTGAGACAGCAGGTGTGTGGTGGGGGGATCTGGTGAACAGGTCAGGGTTCCATGGCTGCAGGCAGAACCACAGAAACTGGGTCAGCAGCCCTGAGACAAGGCCAAGTATAGCCCACAAAGATCTCCCCACCACAGAAACATGAGGACAGGAAGGATGGAAGAGAGCGAGCAAGCCAGTGACTCCCCGTAATAGTGTCAGCGGCAGAGAATCCCAGTGGAGATAGGGGAACAGGCTAGTCCGAGACTGCAAGGGTGTTTTGTCACTCCAGTGCCAGACTACACTCAATCATAGGACCTACTGAAGAAATTAGTCTTCAGTAAAGACTTAAAGTTGAGACCGAGTCTGCATCTCTCACATGGGTAGGCAGACCATTCCATAAAAATGTAGCTCTATAGGAGAAAGCCCTGCCTTCAGCTGTTTTCTTAGAAATTCTAGGAACAATAAGGAGGCCTGAGTCTTGTGACCTTACGAACGTGTATGCATGTACAGCAGAACCAAATCGGCAAGATGGGTAGAAGCATGTCTATGTAAAGCTTTGTAGGTTAGCAGTAAAACCTTGAAATCAACCCTAGCCTTAACAGGAAGCCAGTGTATGGAGGCTAGCACGTAATATGATCCAATTTTGGGGTTCTAGTCAAGATTCTAGCAGCCGTATTTAGCACTAGCTGGAGTTTGTTTAGTGGTTTATCCAAGTAGCCGGAAAGTAGAGCATTGCAGTAGTTTAGTCTTGAAGCGATAAAAGCATGGATTAGCTTTTCTGCTTCAAATTTTGCCCAAAAGTATCTGATTTTTGCAATGTTATGAAGATTAAATAAAGGTTGCCTATTTTTAGGTGTAATATCGCGGGTAATGTTGTCGCCAATGTCAAAAACTATAACCATGAAGTCCAAGACACTTTCCGTAGATCTCCGTGATAGAATTGTGATGAGGCATACAGTATATCTGGGGAAGGGTATACAACTATTTCTAGAGCCTTGAACGTTTTCAAAAGCACAATGGTCTCCATCATTGAAACTTTTTTTAAATATGGAATTGCCCAGACTCTGCCTAGAGCTGGCTGTCCGACCAAACTGAGCAACCGGGCAAGAAGGACCTTGGTCAGGGAGGTGACTAAGAACCCAATTACCACTCTGACAGAACTACGGAGTTCCTTGGCTGAGATGGGAGAACCAGCCAGAGGGACAGCGGTCTCTACAGAACTTCACCAATCTGGGCTTCATGGGAGAGTAGCCAGACGGAAGCCACTCTTGAGAAAAAAAAGCACACGCCAGCCTGCTTGGAATTTGCAAAAAGGCATTTGAAAGACTTTTATTTTATGTGGTCTGATGAGACCGAAATGTAACTCTTTGTCCTGAATGCAAAGTGTAATGACTGGAGAAAACATGCGTCTGACACCATCCCTACCGTGAAGCATGGTGGTGTCAGCATCATGATATGAGGATACTTTTCAGCGGCAGAGACTGGAAGACTGGTAAGGCTAGAATGGAGCAAAATACAGGCAAATCCTTGATAAGAACCTGCTTCAGAGTGCAAACGACCTTAGACTGGGGAGAAGATGTACATTCCAACAGGACAATGACCCTAAGAATACAGCCAAAGCAACACTGGAATGGCTTCAGATTGGCCCAGCCAAAGCCCAGACTTGAATCCTGTTTAAAATATATTGAAAGACTTGAAGATTGCTGTCCACCACCGCTCCCCATCTAACTTAACAGAGCTTGAGAAAGTCTGCAAGAAAGAATGGGAGCAAATCCCCAAATCCAGATGTGCAAAGCTGATACAGACATATCCAAGACGATTCAAAGCTTTAAATCTCCACCAAAGGTGCTTCTACAAAGTATTGACTCAGGGGTGCGAATACTTATGTAAATGAGATATTTCTGTATTTCAATTTAAATAAATTAGCTAAATAAATGTAAACAAGTTTTCACTTTGTCATTATGGGGTATTGTGTGTCGATGGGTAAGAAAAATATTTATCTAAGCTATTTTGAATTCAGGCACTAACACGACAAAATCTATTTAATCCATTTGAAATTCAGGCTGTAACACAACCAAATGTGGAATAAGTCAACAGGTCTGAATGCTTTCTGAAGGCACTATACCTATATTTCAGCAAATAATACCAATACAGGTTGACTTCCAAATTCTGAATTTAGTTTGTGTTGATTACTGGCAATTCACAATCAAGTATCTGTCCTGACATATTTTGAAAAAGTACTGATAAGCAGTTTCCTGCAAGATACAACATAGCAACAAACTGTAATGAAACATGTTGCAATAAAATACACATGATGTATTATGAGATATATTTTCCTCCATCATATGTTGTAATTGTCACATTCTGACCTTAGTTCCTTGTTTATGTTTTTGTGTTAGGTTGGTCAGGGTGTGAGTTGGGGTGGATAGTCTAGGTTATTTTTTCTATGTTGTTATATTTCTATGTGTTTGGCCTAGTATGGTTCTCAATCAGAGGCAGGTGTCGTTCGTTGTCTCTGATTGAGAATCATACTTAGGTAGCCTGTTTTCCAAATTTTAGTTGTGGGTGTTCAATTTCTATTTAGTGTCTGTTCACCTGGCAGAACTGGTTCGGTTTCTCTTCGTTGTTATTTTGTGTAGTGTTCAGTTTTTCTATTAAAATATGACGACCACTTACCACGCTGCATTTTGCTCCTCCTCTCCTTCCACCAACGAGAATCATTACAGAAACACCCACCAACCAAGGACCAAGCTGTGTGGTGTCTAGCAGCAGCGTTCTCTGGACTCATGAACATGGGAGGAGATTTTAGACAGTAAGGGACCCTGTGCACAGGGGAATATCGCCGTCCCAAGGAAGAACAGGAGGCAGCGAGAGCTGAGCGGCGGCGATATGAGGAGGTATCACGGCAGCGCGACAGGCACGAGAGGCAGCCCCAAAAAGGTTTGTGGGGAGGGCACACAGGGAGTGTGGCGGAGTCAGGCTGGAGACCTGAGCCCACTCCTCGTGCTTACCACAGGAAGCACAGTACTGGTCAGGCACCGTGTTATGCGGTGAAGTGCACGGTGTCGCCAGTATGCGCTCATAGCCCGTTGCGCTATAGGCCAGCCCCCTGCAAGTGCCATGCGAGTGTGGGCATCCAGCCAGGGTGTGTTGTGCCGGCTCAGCGTGTCTGGTCTCCGGTACGCCGTTTCGGCCCTGGGTATCTTGCACCGGCTCTGAGTGCTGTGTCTCCGGGGCGCTGGGAGGGTGCAGTGCGTCCTATGCCTGTAATCTGCCCGTGCCGAGCGAATGTGGGCATTGAGCCTAAGGGAGAGGTGTAGGAGGTAGTCTAGGTTATTTGTGGTATGCACTAGATCACCAGTGCTCACCCACAGCCCGGTTCAACCTGTGCCTGCACTCTGGAGGGTCCGCCCTTCACTAGTCTCCCGCCTGTCCGGCGCTGCCGGAGTCTCCCATCTATTCGGGGCCCACTGCAAGGGTCCCCAGTCCGAGGTCGGTGGCGAGGGTCGCCGCTCCAAAGGCGCCACTTAAGCAGGCAAAGACTATGGTGGGGTCCACGTCCCGTGCCAGAGCCGCCACCGCGGACAGACGCCCACCCAGACCTCCCCTATAGGTTCAGGTTTTGCGGCCGGAGTCCGCACCTTTGGTGGGGGGGGGGGGTACTGTCACGTTCTGACCTTAGTTCCTTTTTTATGTCTTTGTGTTAGGTTGGTCAGGGCGTGAGTTGGGGTGGGTAGTCTATGGCCTAGTATGGTTCTCAATCAGAGGCAGGTGTCATTCGTTGTCTCTGATTGAGAATCATATTTAGGTAGCCTGTTTTCCCCATTTTGGTTGTGGGTGTTTAATTTCTGTTTAGTGTCTGTTCACCTGGCAGAACTGTTTCGCTTTCTCTTCGTTGTTATTTTGTGTAGTGTTCAGTTTTTCTATTAAAATATGACGAACACTTACCACGCTGCATTTTGGTCCTCCTCTTGTTCCACCAACGAGAATCGTTACAGTAATACTGTCACGCCATCACCTCCTGAGTTCTAATGCACTTCACAAAGGTTAGTGATCTCAAAGAAGCAGTTAATACAAGGAAACTATTTTTCCAGTGAAACACAGCAAAGACATTACACTCTAAAAAAATATGTGGGTTGTTTGGAAAAGCCAACTGCTGGGTTGCAGGCATTTGGTCACTTATTTTGGTTGTTGAGCTATAACCCAGCAGGTCACATCAGAGGATTGGAGACTTGGCTTAGTAGGGCGTAGACACCAGTAAGAGTAACCATAATCCCTGTTAATCTGTTCTGTTGTATTGTAAGTGCATGCAAAGGTAATACACTAACCAGGTTTCCACCCAACCTTTTTTTTGCAACAGGCCTGATAGGAACAGAACAAAATACGTTAGACAAGGTGGGATATTTTTGTCTTCTGGTGACATGATGATCGATGCTTGGCTGCCGTTTGACAAATAAAAATAATCTCACTCGTTTGTCCATAATAATCTCATCGTTTGGCCAGGGATGGGTAACTTCGATGGGGTCGGGGGCCCCAAAATGTTTTACTCATCATGAGGGGCCGCAGTAGCTTGTGGGTCTGCGTACCCACATCCATAGACCCCGACTGAGATCAAAATAAAATGAAATTGTGTGTGAAATTGGTCCACCAGTTCCCCGTCCCTGATTGTAGGCTATACCCACAATGTCAAATATTTTCCCACCGCTGGGTTACCAAATAACCCACATTAAGATGTTTTTAACACAGCAATTTTTTCTAGTGTATTGAGAATTTTCATTTTGTATGTCTTTAATAAACATCTGTTTTTTATTGTCTACAACTGTTGTAATTACAGTTCTTCTAAATCAATTGCCTCTTGGTTTTTTGATTAGCAATGAGGAATTAATCAAGCTTGATGATGCCAGGATGTTATATTTTGATCAACAGAGTCGACCTCTCAGAGACTGGTTTACTTGTGCATAGTCTTTACTATCTCTAAGATTTCTCTCTCTTACTCTTTTTCTGTCTCTCTTCCTCACACAAAGTACATGCATACAATACATTCACACATTTACCCACACATAAGCACACAGGCATATGAAAGTACACACTATTCCAAGTACACACGCGCACACACACACACACACATACAAACACACACATTGGGCTGTGTAGTGGGCCTGGATAGCAGTGCATAACCTGGGCCAGCCTACTGTAGGCCAGGATTGATCCGAGTGGGCAAGGCCTGACAGGGAGTCTGTCAACACCACGCACAATCAATACAACTCATCGATCCTACATGTGTGTGTGTGTGTGTGTGGGGGGGGGGGCATCATTAATCTCTCTGCCTCTTTCCCTGTCTTTCTCCCTGTTTCCCTGCTCCTATCTGCCCTGTTTGTTAGAGCGTTGTACCTTTTTTAACATAACCTGGGTCCCACACAGAGTTCACAGAGAGAGTTCTACAGAGAGGCAACGTAAACAGACAGGATTGTATGAAATGAGAAGAAGTGGAGTAGGATGGTAAAGAGAGAGAGAGAGAGAGACAGACAGACAGAGAGACATAGAGAAGGAGGGATGACAAGCCTTTGAAATAGAACCGATTCCCACCCTTCTCCATCTGGCTGTTGTAAAAAGGAAGACCCACAGTGGGATAGAAACATGCAAATGGGTGAGAGTGATTTGGGGGGGAGGATAGGGGGGAGGAGAGGAGGTACAGAGGAGCATGAAGTCCATAACAATGTGATTGAAAACTGAAATGGCGGATCTTTATGAACATGGAACAATGTTCCTCATTCTTTCCCCTGGAACCATAAACAGACAGACGAGGGAAGACACAAACGAGCACAGACACACACACACACACAAATGCACGCACTCACACATACACACACTCAAACATTTAAAGACACCACCGTCCCATCTCCCATGGCTGGTAGCTTTGGACATGAAAGGGCTTGGGTGGCTGGGAAGGGCTTGGGGGTGGCGTGTGTGTGTGTGTGTGTCTTTTTTAAAAGTAAAAAAAACGTTTTTTTTCGTTTTTTAGCCCAGGTTGGGGTGGGGCTAGTGGGGGTGAGGGGATCACAGAAAGGGTCCGGAACAAGATTTATATGCTGCTGTCATAAAACTCTGACCCCAAAGCTGTAAATCTGTCAATGGAGTCTAGCCAGCTCAACAGGATGCACAGAGGAAGAGACGGAGAGAAGGACAGAAAGAAAAGGGGGAGGAAAAGAGAGAGAACGAGATAGGAGGGGGACAAAGATGGAGGGATTGAAAGGGAGAGAGAGCAAGACAGAGATTAAGAGAGAGAGAAAGAAAGAGAGTTGAAGCTGCTGCGCCCAGGTTTGGAGCATTTCAAAGGCGTCAGGCTCCTTCGGAGGAGGCAGTTTACAGTCCAGCCACTGATCCGATACAGCTGGAACACCCCATACGGCTGGAAACAACCCCCCAGCCCCCATCCACAGTCCCTAACCCCCCATAAACACTCCCTGGTCAATACTCAGGCCCCTCTCCACAGCTCCTCCCTCCTAATTTCCCCCATTCACATTCCTTACCCACCCCCACCCATTCCCATTTATAACCAGGTCTCCCTCGCATTTCCCCCCTATCCACAGTACCTACCCAGGTCCCTCTTCCTCTCCCATCTCCACCCCATCCATAATTCCTACCCAGGCCCCTCTCTCTCCTGCTCCCTCATGCCCTGCGGTAGGAGGTGGACAATGGTGTCCCAAATGAGCCAGGCACGTCTGATTATGTATGGTGAGCATTTGTTTTCACTACACCAGGGCCTGAAGGGCAACTCCGCTGATATTATGGATGGAGAGAGCCAGTTCATTTCAATTACAGTCAGTTAAGAAAATGAATTCAAATGTGATTCATGTACCGATTTCTTCTTCTGAACATTTTGTATTGATTCATTAACTCCTAATAACCCTGCATCCTATTATCTAATCATTCGAAAATGAGACAAATATAATGGATAGGGTAACATGCATATACGTTTTAGTCCCTACTGCAGCCCGGGTGGCATGACATCAAAGTCAAATACACCGTGACCCTGCTCCTAGGCCTAGCTCTGGTATGTATGAGAGGTTACTCAAGGTTGCCATGGAAACTGACAGGATGTCAGGGCAGGGTGAGACAGGAAGTGGCAGAGAGCGTGAGAGAGAGAGAGAGAGAGAGAGAGAGAGTCCTGATGGTGTGAAGATGACAGAGAGAGAAGAGTGTCTCACCCAGTAGCTAAGGAAACGAGTCAGTAAACACTCGCTCTCAAGGTCATATCTGAAAATCTGAATGCTACATTTTTGTTTCTTGTGTCGCAATGCCAACTCAGTTTAAAATAGGGAAACATTGAGAAAACAGTATTTTGCCAACGTTTCTGCCACTAGTAGACACACAATCATTTCACAAGATGAATCATGTTTTTTATACAGTAAACAAACACTTCAGCATTTTCTCCAGGATCGTACAGAATTGACCCAACAAGCCTGTGTGTGGCCCAAATACAATGTACTGTATCTTCATGGATTTACTTCCACAGAGAGCTATTCCCTCTTCCAAATTCTAGCTAGTGCATTTTCCTCGCTGAGACACAAAGTTGGCATAGCTGCTGTGTCTTCTGAGAGGACAGGGATGTACCAGAGGGCCATACGGTTCATGTAACAATCGCAAGAGGAACTTGTTGTGGTGAGTAGTGCTGAAGTGGTTTCATAAAGAACAGGGAAATGAAACTCTTTTTCTGACGAACAGTATTAGCCTTTCAAGTCTCTGACATGCAAAACAACGGCAGATGAATTGAAAATATGTGCCCTCGCCCACATAGGTTAAATATGTGAGTGTGGTGAAACAGAACGCCCATCTATGCACTACGAACGTAATGACACAGACAGTTAAGTTATGAATTCTGTCTCATGGTTGGTAGTACAGCTTCACCGTCGGGTTTGGCATCATGCATGAACAATTTGTAACTGCAGCATTACTAAGGCAGACGCCACATTTCACCCCCCTCCCTTTGCTTGACGTATATTCTTCTCATCGTCAAACCCAATGAATGTATTTACATAGTCTTAAATGTCAGCTGGCTGAATTTACGGAGACTCTTGATTTCTTGTAGCAGCTGCTGTCTCCAGCACCACTCGCAACACGACAGTAATGCAATCACTCCCGTTCATTTGGCTGGCTGGCTGGCTGACTGATTGACTGGCTGTCTGGCTGACTGATTGACTGGCTGTCTGGCTGAATGACTGACTGGCTAGCTGCAGCGCTTGTCTATTACTCAATGTGCTGGATTAAGTGGATCTTGTCTGGACATGGCTGGGCTTGTCTGGACTGAGTGGAACAACAAGCTACGGAGCTCCGATTAGCACTGTATTCTGCAGCCGTATTGGTCGATCTCCTACCTATATTGCCAAACAGTCAGCCACCAGAGTTGTATTATGAATGTCTTATAACAGAGCTATACTATAACTGCAAGCAGTAACAAAGTCAACAAAAGCAATTCATTATTTACTTATTATTCAAAGGAAATGAGGCCTTCCGTATATATGACAGAATGCCTTTCCTAGGACACTATATTGGAATTTTGCAAAGGCATGAGTAACAAACATACACCACCCCCCTCAAACCACACCACACATGCACACACACACACACACGCACACGCACACGCACCCACACACACACACCCACACACGCACGCACACACACAAAACCTTCCTATGACTCACTGGGCTTTGCCCCTGCTCTCTCATCAGTGACACAGACACAGGAAGAGAGACAGAGAGGTCACATCCACACGCCCCAGACCAACGCTGGCCAGCTTCCCTCCCTAGGCAGGCCTTACCCTGGCAAGGCAGAGGTAGAGTCATTAGCCCTCCCTCCACTACAGCCATATAGTGCAGGCCTCTGTCGTCAGTGACAATTTACAGGAAATGAGAGGTGCTTTTGACCAGGAAAAAATCTATGTGTCTCTACTTGTGTGTGTGTGTGTGTGTGTCTACATCGGGTGTAGATAATGACCCTAATATTTTCTCATAGACGGATGACTTGTACCATCTGTAGTAGACAGCAGCTGTTGCCAATTGAAGGGAGTGAGGGGGGCGTTGCCGGCCATCACACAGATTGCTATGGCGCTGGACAGACACCACTCAACTAATGGGGCTGTATCTTCATGAACATGTAAAGATGTGCCTTAATGAGTGTGTGTGTCCTTGTGTGTGAGTGTGTGTGGGGGAGGGGTGTGAATGAGTGAGCTTGTGTGTGTGTGTGTGTGTGTGTGTGTGTGTGTGTGTGTGTGTGTGTGTGTGTGTGTTAGCTCGTTCCTGCACATATGTGTGTGACAATGTGAGCAATAGAGTGCCTTTGCATGCGTGTGTGCAATAATTTCTATCACGGTTTTGCGAAGACGCTGGAAATGAAATCTCTCCCTGTATCTTCTGTGGGACCTATGGTTTACATAGAGATCATCGGTACAGATTAGAATAACAGGTTAGGTTGGCGTCAGAAGAAGTTGAACTGTGTACCCCAGGGTAAGCGGGTCAGGTCAGGTGTGGTTGACACAGACGAGACAAGGCGAGGCTGGGAGTAGGTTGCCACAGAGTTGAGGTAGCAGCCTTCTCACATCAACTCACTTCCTCTCGCTGCCAAGCTTCTCACGCCATGGCGGTTGATCACTTTCAGTATCTGTGACATCAGGCTGCCTGTCTGTGTCTCACACACTCCTCTGTGTCACCTGTGTCCTCCGACTCCTCTGTGTCCTCTGTGTCCTCCGATTCTTCTGTGTCCTCTGTGTCCTCCGATTCTTCTGTGTCCTCTGTGCATGATAGCTTTTCTTATTTTGTTTAGTTTCGTTTCTCCTTGTTTTTTCTCTTTTCTGTGTTGTTCTTCTCCTCTTTTCCCTGTTAGGTTATCTTGTCTGTGTGCCATTCGTATACACTCTCCAAACAGTATATCAATCTTATCCAATACTACAAGCCTATAGGAGTCCAATAAACCATGCATACATCATTTGGACTTCTGCTTATGTTAAGACTTACTTAAGACCAGGAAAGAGATTAACTGTGCTCTCCCGCCCAGGTGGAATGGCCAGTTGTTTTCGGAACTCTCTCTCACTCTCACTCTCTCTCTCTCTCTTTCTCACACACACACTCCCCCTCTCTCCTGCACTCTCTCTCATGCCCTCTCTCCCTCCACTCCATTTCACCCTCTCCCTCCCTCTGTCCCTGCTCTGGTTTTCACAAGACCCTCCCAAGGTTCCCAGAGGAGGAGTTGCAGGGCTTTCTGGGAGAGAGAGCTGTCAGATTAATAGATTTTATTTTTCCTCTCTGTGATGCGAGAGGGCCAGAAAGCCTCTCCCTGCTAGGGGCTCACTGCTGCTAAAAGCAACGTTTTTGTGTTTCGAAGGGGAAAGTGGTTGGGAGGAGGGTGTGTGTGTGTTGGGGGTGTGTGTGTGTGTGTGGGGGGGGGGGGGGGGGGGTTGCTTGTGTGTGTGTTTGTGTGCATGCGAGCAACACATCCTATTTCCCTGTTCCCCTCTGTGTGTCTTGGCTTGTTTTCATTAGTCCTAACAGAGTAGAGGAGTAGGAACACTAAACACAAACAGTACATGCCCCATGACTTTGCTCTCCATGCCAGTGAACCTGTGGCCATGTATCTGGTATATTGGTGAGTCTAAAAACTTACCCAACAGTGCCACCTACCAGCCAATCAGTGTCCTTCAGCTGCAATGAAGTTGCTTTCATAAGTCAGGTGCTTTTTAAAAAATGTTTGCCTAAAATGACATACCCAAATCTAACTGGGAGAATATAATAAAATGGCTCAGGGTTGAACTCCAGTGTTCTTATTGAAGTCACCATGCAGATTCTGTCAAATTAAACTATCCTTCATGAGTCATGACCACTGAGTCCGAAAAATAAAATAGTCTAAACTGCACTTATGACCTACTACTTTTAACTATGCCTATGAAAGAAAGCTCCTTATTTCAATAAGCTCTTCTATATCAGGATTCTAATGACGCGTTTTCATCTCTCTTTGGTCATGTGGTTCCACATACACTGAGTGTACAAAGCAAGTAGCCTAGTGGTTAGAGCATTGTGCTAGTAACCGCAAGGCTGCAAGATTGAATCCCCGAGCTGACAAGTTAAAAATATTTTGTTCTGCCCCTGAACAAGGCAGTTAACCCACTGATCCTAGGCCGTCATTGAAAATAAGAATTAGTTCTTAACTGACTTGCCTAGTTAAATAAAGGTGAACATTTTTGGGGGGGAACATGTTCCTAATATTGAGTTGCACCCCCTTTTGCCCTCAGAACAGCCTCAATTTGTTGCCCCATTATCTCTACAAGGTGTCGAAAGCGTTCCACAGGGATACTGGCCCATGTTGACTCCAATGCTTCCCACAGTTGAGTCAAGTTGGCTGGATGTGTTTTGGGTGGTGGACCGTTCTTGATACACATGGGGAACTGATGAAAAAAAAACCCAGCAGCTTTGCAGTTCTTGACACACTCAAACCGGTGCACCTGGCACCTACTTCCACACCCCGTTCAAAGACAATTCAATATTTTGAATGACCAATTCACCCTCTGAATGGCACACATACACAATCCATGTTTCAATTGTCTCGTAGCTCCAAGGGATCATAGCTTTCACCTGGATTCACCTGGTCAGTCTATGTCCTGATGTTTGGACACTCCATGTATATTTTAAGCCCCAACTCTGAGGCTTTGTCATCACCTAAAGATAGCACGGAAAAAGTGGGGCATTGGTATGCGGGTATTTACTGCCTACCAAACAGCACCAAGTCTATTTTTATGGCCTAGCGCAACAGCACCTTATCAACATCACCACCAAGACCTTGTTTAGCTGAATCAGGTAGTGCTGGGCTCAGATAAAAGTCTGCACAGACTGTGGTCCTCCAGAACCAGGAGTTAATAACACTGTGTTGAGCAGCACTTCTATATGCAATAACTACAGTAAGATCAAGACAGTCGCCTTGAAGAAATCATTTAAGTGATATTGTCGAATTGGGGAGTGATGCAATTTGACCTATTTTAACTAAGATCATCGATTGACCAGCATCCAATGAGCATCCAATCAATATCCCGGGCAGCAGTTGTGGATCTTTGACTTACAGTATAAATGCTAGAAGTGTAAGGGGTTGTAATATGACTCTTCCTGAGTTCCTCAGCTATAAATACTCTCTCCTCTCCTCCCTCTCTATAACTATGACTGAGTGTCTCTAGGCTCCATGAATCTCCTGACTCCATCGCAGGGAGGATTGTGGGTGACACGCAGACATATGGCCCAGCTCCCAGCATGCACTGGAAGGCACCTGCCATACGCAGCTAAAGAGTGGACCAGACTCAGTTCTTTATGACTTCCGTCTTGTGGTGATCAATACACACACACACACACACACACACACTGTCATCTTATATCTGCACACATAAGTCCCAAAGCCACCACCAATTAATTTAGTCGCTACTGTACATGTTTTGTTCTTGTGTTGAGTTCAATAGTTAAAAAAAAAACGAGGGAGGGCTATTTTCAACTTCATTGATGTGACAGACTTTTTTCACAATTTCTTAGGGTCTGAAGTTGCGCTGGGGGTTGAGGTGAACTTGCACAAAACTGTTTGACTTCGTATAGAATCACTATCTGTGATCCTTGAATATCTCCAAGTAGAGCTAATTACTGTGTTTTTGTGACGGTGAATGGTAGCAACATTAGAGGGTGATATTTACAGTGTACGAATAAACAATTAGCCTAATTCTAGGTTTTAGAGTGTAGCCTGTTTCCGACTGTGAATGGTAATACCATTTGCCGAGGGTGATATTCTTAGAATGACAGGTCACAAAGTGTCTGATGACTGAAAAGTACATTCTGGAAATGAAAAAAGCAGCGCTCATCAATTTACTTTCATACGCTACTGTCATATTGCTATAATCATGGGGTCAGCATTTATACTACCAGGCAGTTGTCTAAAATAGATCTCAGTCTGTGCTACTGTGCCAACAATACACAAACGGATGAACCTCCTTCGACTTCTGTTAGTCAGCGATGCATCATGTGTGTCTCTTCAAATCAAATCAAATGTATTTATGAAGCCCTTTTTACATCGGCCGATTGTCACAAAGTGCTGTACAGAAACCCAGCCTAAATCCCCAAGCAGCAAGCAATGCAGATGTAGAAGTGCGGTGGCTAGGAAAAACTCCTTAGAGGAAGGAACCTAGGAATAAACATAGAGAGGAACCAGGCTCTGAGGGGTGGCCAGTCCTCTTCTGGCTGTGTAGGGTTGTGATTATAACACTACATGGCCAAGATGTTCAAACGTTCATAGACGACCAGCAGGGTCAAATAATAATAATCATCACAGTGGTTGTAGAGGGTGCAACAGGTCAGCACCTCAGGAGGAAATGTCAGTTGGCTTTTCATAGCAGAGCATTGAGTTAGAGACAGCAGTTGAGGTTGAGAGAGAGTCGAAAAACAGCAGGTCCAGGACAAGGTAGCACGTCCGGTGAACAGGTCAGGGTTCAATAGCCGCAGGCAGAACATAAACTGGAGCAGCAGCACGACCAGGTGGACTGGAGACAGCAAGGACTCATCAGGCCAGGTAGTCCTGAGACATGGTCTCAGGGCTCAGGTTCTCTGGGAGGGGAGGGAGAGAGAGAGAATTAGAGGGAGCATACTTAAATTCACACAGGACACCAGATAAAACAGGAGAAATACTCCAGACATAACAGACTGACCCTAGCCCCCCCGACACGTAAGCTATTGCAGCATAAATACTGGAGGCTGAGACAGGAGGGGCCTGGGAGACACTGTGGCCCCATCCGACGATACCCCCGGACAGGATTAACCAGGCAGGATATAACTACACCCACTTCGCCAAAGCACAGCCTCCACACCACTAGAGGGATATATTTTAACCACCAACTTACTACTGAGTATACTACTGAGTACAGCCCACAAAGATCTGCCCCATGGCACGAACCTGAAGGGGGCGCCAAACCCAGACAGGAAGATCGCGTAAGTGACTCAACCCACTCAAGTGATGCACCCCTCCTAGGGACGGGATGGAAGAGCACAGGTAAGCCAGTCACTCACCCTATTACGGGGGCTAAGAGGCAAAGAATCCTGGTGGACTGAGGGGAACCGGCCAGGCAGATACAGCAAGGGCGGTTCATTACTCCAGTGCCTTTCCGTTCACCATCACACCCCTGGGCCAGACTACACTCAATCATAGGACCTACTGAAGAGATGAGTCTTCAATAAAGACTTAAAGTTGAGACCGAGTCTGCGCCTCTCACATGGGTAGGCAGACCATTCCATACAAATTGAGCTCTATAGGAGAAAGCCCTGCCTTCAGTTGTTTGCTTAGAAATTCTAGGGACAATAAGGAGGCCTGCGTCTTGTGACCATACTGTACGTGTAGGTATGTACTGCAGGACCAAATCGGAGAGATAGGTAGGAACAAGCCCATGTAATGCTTTGTATGTTAGCAGTAAAAACTTGAAATCAGCTCTAGCCTTTACTAGAGGCCAGTGTAGAGAGGCTAGCGCTGGAGTAATATGATCACATTTTGGGGTTCTAGTCAAAATTCTTGCAGCCGTGTTTAGCACCAAGTTATTTAGTGCTACTTTTTCAAAGTAGAACATTGCAGTAGTCTAATCTAGAAGTGACAAAAGCATGGATGAACTTTTCTGCATCATTTTTGGTCATAAAGTTTCTTGAAATAGTCTTGATATGTTCATCAAAAGAGAGATCAAGGTCCAGAGTAACACAGAGGTCAATCCACAGTTTTATTTGAGACGACTGCACAACCATCAAGATTCACTGTCATATCCAACAGAAGATCTCCCCGTTTCTTGGGACCTGGAACAAGCATCTCTGTTTCATCTGAGTTTAAAAGTAAAACATTTGCTGCCATCCACTTCCTGAAGTCTGAAAAACAGGCTTCCAGGGAGGGCAATTGTGGGGCTTCACCATGTTTCATCGAAATGTACAGCTGTGTATTGTCCGCATAGCAGTGAAAGGTAACATTATGTTTCCAAATGACATCACCAAGAGGTCAAATAGATGGAAGATGGAGTTCCAGCAGCAACACAGAGCCAGGGCCTCGTCTCTGCTCACAGACATACCTGGTGCATTAGCTCATTGAACCAATCCTGAACTATGAGGATAGCCCCCTAGTGCATGGCCACAACACTTGGATCCTAAAGGAGAGTTTTGGGATCACGTCAGTGTCCAGCCATCTGTAGCCTTCACTTCTAGTATGTCGCCCAAGCCTAGCCAACACCCCCAAAATAGTCAGGGGTGGGGCTCCAAACACATGTATGAAACACCAGGGACAACATTACCCCGTTGATCTCATCCAACAGCCGTGACTCAGGGTAGAGGGTGGAGTGTGGTAAGGCGACCCTCAGCTGTGGCACGACCAACCCAGCGCTGTGACTAATGAACCAATGACAAACACAGAGGTAAAAATAGAAGCATCTCCCCGTAAAAACGTAAACAGGATATGGCCATAAGCTCAGTTTAAACCACTGACTTCTCGCAGGGTATTCTTGTTTCTTGTACCATACCACTTAATGCCCCCTTCCCCCGTCCTTCTTTATTGAGCTCATGTGTTGTAAATAGGGCAACAAGGCGGAGGGCTTTAGGGAGAGAGGGAGTATATAAGCCTGAGAGGTACTACCACAAGTTCAGAAACACTTGCGGGAGTAGAGCACCAACCAAGAGATCCTCACAGCAAGAGATCCAAGGAACTCACACTCCTCTTCTTCTAAACAGACTGGAAAGGAAAACAGAAAAAATAACAATATGACTCAGTCCGCCGCCCCAGCAATCGAGAGCATCTTCGGAAACGATCCTTTCTTCAGTCAGGAGAGGATGGTCTTCCCCCCCATGCACCACCAGGCCCTCTCCGGCGTCCAAGAGGACTTCTTTCAAAGGAGGTCCAACCTGGCCAGTGATCTCCTCAAGGAGGTTCGCGATGGGCTCCCCAGTATGCACCAGCTACACGAGAGGGCCCACCTCCGAATGGGCTCCCCATTCATGGAGAGTAGGATCACAGGAGTTCCAGCAACAGCACAGAGCCAGGTGGCTGAGACAGGCCGGAGCCACAGCCCCCTGGCCCTGAGCCTAAACGTCCAAGGCTTCAACCCAGAAGACATCACAGTCAAGCTGGATGGACGGAGGCTAGCCGTGGTGGCCATGAAACAGGCCAAAGCAGAAGAGGCTAAATCCACCTCCTCCGCCAACTCTTCCTGCTCCTTTTCCTCCTCCTCGTCCCAACAGAAAGGCTTTGTCCAGAAAATTGACCTGCCTGCCCACCTAGACCTAACAGCCTTGACCTGTTCTCTGGGAGAAGATGGACAGCTGAGGATCGAAGCTCCCACAGCCGCCCCCCAGCTGGAAGCTCCTACAGAGGAGCAGGAGGTCCCCCTCCACTTCAGAACCTCCCTGGACGTACCCATAGCCAAGGGAACCATGGAAGAGTCTACAACAGGGAAGACCTCAAAACCTTGAATTACAAAGACTGTCTGAATATTTTATAAAACACTTAATTGTATTAATAATCCGGTGGATGACATTGTGGAAAATCATTTATAATATGCCTATTTGAATAAATATTATTTAATAAAGACAATATGATATTGGAATGATGGTTGCTAGAATTGTGGCTTGTGTGGGTGACAGTTTTAAAATAGATAACTAGATAACTGTCATTGCCAACAAAGGATATATAACAAAGTATTGAGATAAACTTTTGTTATTGACCAAATACTTATTTTCCACCATAATTTGCAAATAAATTCATAAAAAATAATCCTACAATGTGATTTTCTGGATTTTTTTTCTCATTTTGTCTGTCATAGTTTAAGTGTACCTATGATGAAAATTACAGGCCTCTCTCATCTTTTTAAGTGGGAGAACTTGCACAATTGGTGGCTGACTAAATACTTTTTTGCCCCACTGTAAGTGATGGATCCTGTCATTACTAGCATACTATACACTTTAAACAGTCATGTGAACTGAATATTTTTACAGTCCAAAAAACAAATGCAACCTTGCACTCCGTACCTTAAAACACACAGTATTTTTCTCACTCACATCTGGATTAGGAGACAGATGTCTCCTGGACAAAGACATTGTTGCATGTCACGTTGGTTGCATTTGCATGTTCTCTACATCTGTATTGAAATCAGGGGTACAGGCATGTGTGGACTTGGTGGACACAGGCCCACCCACTGCGGAACCAGGTCCTACCAGGCCGACCCAAACAGATTGAGCAAAAACAAAACAAAAATATTTATTTTAACCTTAGCGGATCCCTTTATGTTCCTGTATGTCTAAGATGGCGTAGCAGTCGGACATGTGTTTTGTCTTGTCCCATGTAAATAATAGTTTTACTCGGTTTTTTTCTTATATATTTAGTACGGATTAAATATACTCCTCACCCAATGTGGTACGGATCTGCTATTTTTATACTTTAGGACCGGAACCCCCATCAGAAGCAAGCCAGCTAACTAGCTACTAGCTAGTAGTCAGTTGGCTAGCGGTCTTCACCGTTAACTCTAACACCAGCTAGCCTCAGCTCAGTCAATACCTGCCAGTCTGCACAGCGCGATATCAACCCAATGCAAATCGGACTTCTATTTCTCAACCACATCTCCGGATTCCTACCGTAAGCTCTGGACCATTACACCGGATCATCGCAGCTGGCTAGCTGCAATCCGAGTGGCTACTCCTGGCTAACGCCTCTGTCCCAAAGCAAGCACAAGTTAGCCTTGAGCTAGCCTCGAGCTAGGCCCACCTCCCGGCTAGCCGAAGAGGTCTACCAGCTAATTATTGGGCAACAATATCTCTTTCGCCAATTGGCCCGGACCCTTTATTGCCGACATGGAGCCCCGCCGATCCATCACGACTGGTCTGCCGACGTATTCGTCCGAGCTGGTTTCAACAGGCTTTTCCGTTGTCACGTCGCCGAAGACCCATCTGCTAGCCCCGGCCCGCTAGCTCCAGCTCACCTAGCGTAGTAGCGACTACTGAACGACTCCCTGGCTCACCTATTGCTGCTCATTGGACCCTATGATCACTCGGCTACACATGCCTCTCCCTAATGTCAATATGCCTTGTCTACTGCAGTTTAGGTTAGTTATTATTGTTTTATTTCACTGTAGAGCCCCCAGCCCCGCGCTAAATGCCTTAGATAGCTCTTTTGTCGCACCCTCCACACATGCGGAGACCTCACCCGGCTTAACTGGTGCCTTCAGAGACGCAACCACTCTCATCGTCACAATGCCAAGGTTTACTTCCACTGTACTCACATCCTACCATACCCTTGACTGTACATTATGCCCTGAATCTATTCTACCACGCCCAGAAATCTACTCCTTTTATTCTCTGTCCCCAATGCACTAGACAACCAGTTCTTATAGCTTTTAGCCGTACCCTTATCCTACTCCTCCTCTGTTCCTCTGGTGATGTAGAGGTTAACCCAGGCACTGTAGCCCCCAGCACCACACCCTTTCACAAGGCACTCTCATTTGTTGACTTCTGTAAATGTAAAAGCCTTGGTTTCATGCATGTTAACATCAGAAGCCTCCTCCCTAAGTTTGTTTTATTCACTGCTTTAGCACACTCCGCCAACCCTGATGCCCTAGCTGTGTCTGAATCCTGACTTAGGAAGACCACCAAAAATGATGACATTTTCATCCCCAACTACAACATTTTCTGACAAGATAGAACTGCCAAAGGGGGCAGAGTTGCAATCTACTGCAGAGATAGCCTGCAGAGTTATGTCATACCATCCAGGTCTGTGCACAAACAATTCGAGCTTCTACTTTTATAAATCCATCTTTCCAGAAATAAGTCTCTCACCGTTGCTGCTTGTTATAGACCCCCCTCAGCCCCGAGCTGTGCCCTTGACATCTTATGTGAATTGACTGCCCCCCATCTATCTTCAAAGTTCGTGCTGTTTAGGTGACCTAAACTGGGATATGCTTCACACCCCGGCCGTCCTACAATCTAAGCTAGATTCCCTCAATCTCACACAAATTATCAAGGAACCTACCAGGTACAACCCTAAATCCGTAACCATGGGAACAGTCATATATATCACCCTGACCAACTTGCCCTCTAAATACACCTCTGCTGTTTTCAACCAGGATCTCAGCGATCACTGCCTCATTGCCTGAGTCCATAACGGGTCCGCGGTCAAACGACCACCCCTCATCACTGTCAAACGCTCCCTTAAACACTTCAACGAGCAGGCCTTTCTAATCGACCTGACCCGGGTATCCTGGAAGGATATTGACCTCATCCCTTCAGTAGAGGATGCCTGGTTGCTCTTTAAAAGTCCTTTCCTCACCATCTTAAAAAAGCATGCCCCATTCAAAAAATGTAGAACTAAGAACAGATATAGCCATTGCTTCACTTGTCACGCCCTGACCTTAGAGAGCCTTTTTATGTCTCTATTTGGTCAGGGTGTGATTTGGGGTGGGCATTCTATGTTTTTGTTTTCTATGATTTTGTATTTCTATGTTTTGGCCGGGTATGGTTCTCAATCAGGGACAGCTGTCTATCATTGTCTCTGATTGGGAACCATACTTAGGTAGCCCTTTCCCTCCTTTCAGGGTAGGAAATGAACTTTGTTTGTGGCACTTAGCCCTGAAGCGTCACGGTTGTTTTTGTATTGTTTATTGTTTTTGTCGGCGTCATCATCATCCTAATAAAAAATATGTACTCTCACCACGCTTTGGTCTACTTCATTTGACGGCCATGACATCACTCCAGACTTGACTGCCCTTGACCAGCACAAAAACATCCTGTGGCATACTGCATTAGCATCGAATAGCCCCCGTGATATGCAACTTTTCAGGGAAGTCAGGAACCAATATACACAATCAGTTAGGAAAGCTAAGGCTAGCTTTTTCAAACAGAAATTTGCATCCTGTAGCACTAATTCCAAAAAGTTTTGGGACACTAAAGTCCATGGAGAATAAGAGCACCTCCTCTGCCCACTGCACTGAGGCTCGGAAACACAGTCACCACCGATAAATCTACGATAATGGATAATTTCAAAAAGCATTTTTCTACGGCTGGCCATGCTTTCCACCTGGCTACCCCTACCTCGGCCAACAGTTCTGCACCCCCCCCCCCCCCCCCCCCCCCCCCCCGTGCTTCTCCTTCACCTAAATCCAGAATGCTGATGTTCTGAAAGAGCTGCAAAATCTGGATCCCTACAAATCAGCTGGGCTAGACAAACTGGACCCTCTATTTCTAAAATTATCAGCAGAAATTGTTGCAACCTCTATTACTAGCCTGTTCAACCTCTTTCGTATCGTACATTGGAAAGCTGCAGCGGTCATCCCCCTCTTCAAAGGGGGAGACACTCTAGACCCAAACTGTCATAGACCTATATCCATCCTGTCCTGCCTTTCTAAAATCTTCAGAAGCCAAGTTAACAAACAGAACCATTTCGAATCCCACCGTACCTTCTCCACTATGCAATCTGGTTTCCGAGCTGGTCAAGGGTGCACCTCAGCCATGCTCAAGGTCCTAATCGATATCATAATTGCCATTGATAAAAGACAGTGCTGTGCAGCCGTCTTCATCGACCTGGCCATGGCTTTCGACTCTGTCAATCACTGCATTCATATCAGCAGACTCCTTAGTTTCTCAAATGACTGCCTCGCCTGGTTCACCAACTACTTCTCAGATAGAGTTCATTGTGTCACTGGCCATAGTCTTATATAACACAACAGATTGGATAAACTGGAATGACATTCTCATTTGCACAAAAAGAGCTGCAAGCAAACCACGCCCCAAAATATTTGAATGAGCCGCCACCCCTACATTTTAATTATTACTAAAAGAGCAAAGAACCCTTTTGTGAACTGCTAATAACCATTTGAAGATTCTTTGAGAACCAAAGGGTTATTTGAGTCATTATCGTTCCACATAGGACCATCACCCTTCCCAAAGAACCCTTGAGGAACCCTCCTTTCTTAGTGTGTACCCTTACCAAACACTACCTCTTCATTGTCAGATGATGGCGCCAGTACCCTATAATAAGGAATTTCCCATTACAGTTGATGTATGTGTAATTCAATCAGACATACTCTTCCAAACCATCTATCATTCTGTTGAAGTAATGGTTTGCTTCATATTTTCTGTTGAATAAATTAATTGCAACATTTGATCGTATCAGTTCGTATAGGTCCTGCATACTGTTTACTGGTGAAGACCAAACAAGTCTGTATAGATCCATGTTAACTTCTAGTAATGGTAAAACTAAACAAAAGGGACACTGAGCAGGAACGCAAGCTGTAATTTGACATATGCAGTGTAAGAGGCCTCTTCTTCCTTATTCATTTCATGTGACTTTTTGTGTATGCCACATATAATCTTTTATTTCTATATTTTTTTAATTCAACCTATATTTATCCAGGTTAGTCTCATTGAGGTAAAAAAAATATTTATTTTTCGAGAGACCTGCTTCCAATCTAGACCTGGTAGCTAATCTAGCTAGATTTGCGTACACAACAATCCATTTGCATACACCACAATTCAATTCACTCGTTGTGTAAAACCCCACAATTCACTCTTTGCTTTCACCACGTTCACAAGACACACTGAACCTCCTGGCTCAGACTTACATCAGTCTGGTTGTTACTGGTTGTTACTGGTTACTGAATGTGAACTTCAACAGAGCAGGGAGTCAAGTCAGGAAAGTTGTAGCAAGTTATAGTCAAGCACTAATCATGGATACGTCCTATACAGCCACTGAAACAAATGTTTTCTCAACTAAAGCTCACGGGCAACTTTTCAATCACCTCTAGAATCCCTTCCAGAATCCCTTTATTAAGGCTGATGACGAAGAATCTACCGGAGACAAAGGGGTTCAGAGAAGGGTAAGACGCCAAACGGAAAACAGCATCTTTCGTCTCTACACTTGGGGGAACTCAACACCAGGGAAAGGAGAAGAAGAAAGAGCTTTAAATGCTACCATTACACCCAACACCCTGAAGGGGCCTAAATTAGTATCTGTAAAGGTTCCTCTGACATTTGCTACCTGAGAGACACTATTTGTTGTCGAGCCATAACAGGGACAAAACACAGCAGTTAATATTTGATGAGTACTGCCCGGGGCAACGCGATAGACTCTAGGAAGAGAAGAAGAAAGGAAACCACTTAAATCTTTAGCTTTATTTAAATGTCACCGAAATCAAAGATTTACATAATGAGAGCTAGCTGACCCTTTCCAATGTGTAAAGGCTCCACTCCAATGTAGAACAGGCAAATTCGTATAGGTGAAAGAGCTGGTACAGTACGTTCAGAGAAACATACACTAGTCGAGTTGCACTATTCAGTTAACAGGGATCTGTTTTTCTGTTTTTCACAAATTAAGAGTGCTTCCTCTGCCATGCTTATACCCAAGGATCATCTCATGTTAGATAGAGCACTTTCACAATGTTTTGGGGACACAAATAAAGCGTTGTCAATCCAAGTGGATAATCATCACCTGGAGGGGGGAACCAAAAATCTCAGGGATCCCGTTTCTCCCCAGTAAATATGGTTCCTTGTACGACAAACTAAACCCAATGACACAGTCCACAGCCGGCCTGGCAGCTTGTATAATCTGGATGAATATGTAGACAGCACGTGTTGGTCTAAAATAGTGTCTGACTGGTATCGATTTTCAGCCCTGATGAGGTGCAGAGAGAGCTGCTGCCACATCATCATCATCATCATCCCAAAGTGTCAGTCAGTGTTGCTATCGTAAGCTGAACCCCCAACTTTCTCTCTCTCTCTCTCTCTCTCTCTCTCTTTCTCTCTCCATCTGTCTCTCTCTTTCTTTCTCTCTGAGAATAGTGTGGGTTGTTTTCATTATCATCCTTAACTACACTACAGATCCATAACTACACTATCCTCTCTGAGAATAGTGTGGGTTGTTTTCATTATCATCCTTAACTACACTACAGATCCATAACTACACTATCCTCTCTGAGAATAGTGTGGGTTGTTTTCATTATCATCTTTAACTACACTACAGATCCATAACTACACTATCCTCTCTGAGAATAGTGTGGCCTGTTTTCATTATCATCCTTAACTACACTACAGATCCATAACTACACTATCCTCTCTGAGAATAGTGTGGGTTGTTTTCATTATCATCCTTAACTACTGTCACGGTCTTCCTCCTCTTCATCTGAAGAGGAGAGGCGAGAAGGATCAGAGTACCCAAATGCGGTGTGGTATGTGTTCATAGTGAATTTTAATAAAGAGAACACTGAACACTGCAACACTATACAAAAACAATAAACCAATGACGACCGTGAAGCTACAAATGAGACCTGTGCTGACACAAGCCACTAACATAGACAATCACCCACAAACAAACAGTGCAACCCCGGCTACCTAAGTATGATTCTCAATCAGAGACAACTAATGACACCTGCCTCTGAGAACCATACTAGGCCCAAACATAGAAATCCCCAAATCATAGAAAATCAAACATAGACTGCCCACCCAACTCACACCCTGACCATACTAAATAAATACAAAACAAAGGAAATAAAGGTCAGAACATGACAACTACACTACAGATCCATAACTACACTATCCTCTCTGAGAATAGTGTGGGTTGTTTTCATTATCATCCTTAACTACACTACAGTTCCATAACTACACTATCCTCTCTGAGAATAGTGGGTTGTTTCCCTTCTCATCCACTACCCGACCCACAGCCTCATAACAGTAGATCCTTGATCGTCAGTATTGTTTCTCACTGATGTTCAGTGGAGTAAGACTAAATGATCTTGCCCTAGTTATAAGGGCCCAGAGTTTTCCTGGCCAAGTCACATGAGAAACAGGAAAAACTCCCTGACTTATAAACTAGATGAGCTTCACAAGGCTTACAGATCTTCCTGATACAGTCTACAGCCAACTTATGGATATGAACAAGATCAATACCTCACTATGACTGTCCATTATGATGTGTGATCATCTGTGGCCCCTGAGGTGGAAGAACAGGCGGACAGACAGAAAATGTTATGTTATGCCTCAGCCCTCCAGAGTCTCATCTGTGAAATCTGACCTGAATGATGTGTTCTATCAGGACACGGGCATTTGGTCTTTGTTCCTGGTCTTGGGTTTGTTTGCTGGAGAGTGAAGCCATGACGATAATGGTCTGGGAAGAGCTTTCAGAGGCTCAGTAATCTCTCTTGGGCATATTTTGTGTGTAATCCAAATAATGTGAAGGATAACACAGCAATAGTTCCTGTAGCATCAGGCATCAGTAGTTCCTGCGTTTTGGTTATCTTCACTGATATTTGGATGGGGGGGCTTTGGCTGAGAGCTTCATTTTGCGAGAGTGGACTTCACAAATTAGAACTCCCCATTTCTAACACGTATGGACCCAGAACTAAATCACTCACCTGACCAAATTGTTCTCGGTTAACCGAAATTAGAGGCTCAGTGGTGTTTTGGTTGAGTTACATATTCTAGCTCTCATCCAAGATATCCATTTTATAGGTGTAGGACTTTTCAAAGGGGATACTTTTTGTTGACATCTCTCCGCAACCATCAGTATCTTCCAGAATGTAATAGGATTCAAATATTTAGAGGGTTCTATTCTATTGTTTGTCTTGATCTTCCAGAAATCCTCTCATCTCCCCAAGGTAGGGTACCTAATTTGGAGAGCGCAATGGGAGAACATTATTGCCACCGTCAGCTATTACAGACCTGTGTAATATTGGATCATGTTGCTATTGGGCGTTTATGAGCGGGCGGTAGGACAAGGTCTGGAGCGCAGCTCCCCCGAAGGTTCTGGATGTCATAGAGACGACAGCATGAAATGTGGTCCGCTGCGTCAAACCCAATGAGCTTTGCCATGGCGACGAATATGAACTGGTAATGAAGATGGATTCCGACGGTGTCTCGGTATGGCCAGGGCCGAGGCAGGGGGTCGAAGGCTGATTTGATTTGTCAGGCGATCTAGCCGATACAGGGGCGAGTGCAGACAAGCGTTTAGCTGGGTCTCCAGTCCTTTATCTGGAGCTCACAGCACATTAGTGATTTTGGTGATAGCTCAGCCACAGGTTGCAGATGCTGTGGTGTACTAAACTAAGCAGACAGACATGTGTGTGTTCCCGTGGGATTATGAGGCTGCAGCATGTGACTCACGGGTTTAAAAAGATTTCTGCTTTGACAAATCTTTAAATATTCATGGGGCCGGTGGCTATTAGTGGTAGGTAAGATAATAAATAACTATAAGCAGGTAATTTCACGCAAATCATATAAATGGACAAACTAAGAATGCAGATATGTAAAAAAAAATACAAATATATACAGTGCCTTGCGAAAGTATTCGGCCCCCTTGAACTTTGCGACCTTTTGCCACATTTCAGGCTTCAAACATAAAGATATAAAACTGTATTTTTTTGTGAAGAATCAACAACAAGTGGGACACAATCATGAAGTGGAACGACATTTATTGGATATTTCAAACTTTTTTAACAAATCAAAAACTGAAAAATTGGGCGTGCAAAATTATTCAGCCCCCTTAAGTTAATACTTTGTAGCGCCACCTTTTGCTGCAATTACAGCTGTAAGTCGCTTGGGGTATGTCCTTATCAGTTTTGCACATCGAGAGACTGAAGTTCTTTCCCATTCCTCCTTGCAAAACAGCTCGAGCTCAGTGAGGTTGGATGGAGAGCATTTGTGAACAGCAGTTTTCAGTTCTTTCCACAGATTCTCGATTGGATTCAGGTCTGGACTTTGACTTGGCCATTCTAACACCTGGATATGTTTATTTTTCAACCATTCCATTGTAGATTTTGCTTTATGTTTTGGATCATTGTCTTGTTGGAAGACAAATCTCCGTCCCAGTCTCAGGTCTTTTGCAGACTCCATCAGGTTTTCTTCCAGAATGGTCCTGTATTTGGCTCCATCCATCTTCCCATCAATTTTAACCATCTTCCCTGTCCCTGCTGAAGAAAAGCAGGCCCAAACCATGATGCTGCCACCACCATGTTTGACAATGGGGATGGTGTGTTCAGGGTGATGAGGCTGTGATGCTTTTACGCCAAACATAATGTTTTGCATTGTTGCCAAAAAATTCCATTTTGGTTTCATCTGACCAGAGCACCTTCTTCCACATGTTTGGTGTGTCTCCCAGGTGGCTTGTGGCAAACTTTAATAAACAACACTTTTTATGGATATCTTTAAGAAATGGCTTTCTTCTTGCCACTCTTCCACAAAGGCCAGATTTGTGCGATATACGACTGATTGTTGTCCTATGGACAGAGTCTCCCACCTCAGCTGTAGATCTCTGCAGTTCATCCAGAGTGATCATGGGCCTCTTGGCTGCATCTCTGATCAGTCTTCTCCTTGTATGAGCTGAAAGTTTAGAGGGACGGCCAGGTCTTGGTAGATTTGCAGTGGTCTGATACTCCTTCCATTTCAATATTATCGCTTGCACAGTGCTCCTTGGGATGTTTAAAGCTTGGGAAATCTTTTTGTATCCAAATCCGGCTTTAAACTTCTTCACAACAGTATCTCGGACCTGCCTGGTGTGTTCCTTGTTCTTCATGATGCTCTCTGTGCTTTTAACGGACCTCTGAGACTATCACAGTGCATGTGCATTTATACGGAGGCTTGATTACACACAGGTGGATTGTATTTATCATCATTAGTCATTTAGGTCAACATTGGATCATTCAGAGATCCTCACTGAACTTCTGGAGAGAGTTTGCTGCACTGAAAGTAAAGGGGCTGAATAATTTTGCACGCCCAATTTTTCAGTTTTTGATTTGTTAAAACAGTTTGAAATATCCAATAAATGTCGTTCCACTTCATGATTGTGTCCCACTTGTTGTTGATTCTTCACAAAAAAATACAGTTTTATATCTTTATGTTTGAAGCCTGAAATGTGGCAAAAGGTCGCAAAGTTCAAGGGGGCCGAATACTTTCGCAAGGCACTGTATGTACATTAAAGTTGAGGGGCCCTTGTGTTGAGGACCAGCGTGGTGGATGTGTTGTTACCCTTACCACCTGGGGAAGGCCCGTCAGGAAGTCCAGGATCCAGTTGCAGAGGGAGGTGTTTAGTCCCAGGTTCCTTACCTTATTGATGAGCTTTGAGTGCACTATGGTGTTGAATGCTGAGCTGTAGTCAATGAATAAACGACCTGGCCCGGGTATCCTGTAAGGATTTTGACCTCATCCTGTCAGTAGAGGATGCCTGGTTATTCTTTAAAAGTGCTTTCCTCGCCATCTTAAATAAGCATGCCCTTTTCAAAAAATGTAGAACCAGGAACAGATAAAGCCCTGGTTCTCTCCAGACCTGACTGCCATTGACCTGCACAAAAACATCCTGTGGCGTTCTGCATTAGCATCGAACAGCCTCCTTGATGTGCAACTTTTCAGGGAAGTTAGAAACAAATATACACAGGCAGCTAGGAAAGATAAGGTTAGCTTTTTCAAGCATAAATTTGCATCCTGTAGCACAAACTCAAAAAAGTTCTGGGACACTGTAAAATTGAGAATAAGAGCACTTCCTCCCAACTACCCACTGCGCTGAGCCTAGGAACACTGTTACCACCTATAAATCCACTATAATTGAGAATTTCAATAAGCATTTTTCTACGGCTGGCCATGCTTTCCACCTGGCTACCCCTACCCCAGTCAACAGCCCTGCGCTCCCCACAGCAACTCACCCAAACCTCCCCCACTTCTCCTTCACCCAAATCCAGATATCTGAAAGAAAGAAAGAGAAAGAAAGAGCTGCAAAATCTGGACCCCTACAAATCACCCGGGCTAGACAATCTGGACAATCTCTTTCTAATATTATCTGCCGAAATTGTTGCACCCCCTATTACTAGCCCATTCAACCTCTCTTTCGTATCGTCTGAGATTCCCATAAATTGGAATGCTGCCGCGGTCATTCCCCTCTTAAAAAGTGAAGACACTCTAGACCCAAACTGCTACAGACCTATATCTATTCTTCCCTGCCTTTCTAAGGTCTTTGATTGCCAAGTTAACAAACAGATTTCTGACCATTTCGAATCCCACCGTACCTTTTCTGCTATGCAATCTTGTTTCAGAGCTGGTCATGGGTGCACCTCAACCACGCTCAAGGTCCTAAACGATATCATAACCGCCATCGATAAGAGACATTACTGTGCAGCCGTATTCATCGACGTGACTAAGGCTTTCGACTCTGTCAATCCCCACATTCTTATTGGCAGACTCAACTGCCTTGGTTTCTCAAATGATTGCCTCACCTGGTTCACCAACTACTTCTCTGATAGAGTTCAGTATGTCAAATCGGAGGGCCTGTTGTCCAGACCTCTGGAAGTCTCTATGGGGGTGCCACAGGGTTAAATTCTCTGTATACATCAATGATGTCGGTGATTCTTTGATCCACCTCTACGCAGACAACACCATTCTGTATACCTCTGGCCCTTCTTTGGACACTGTATTAACTAACCTCCAAATGAGCTTCAATGCCATACAACTCTCCTTCTGTGGCATCCAACTGCTCTTAAATTCAAGTAAAACTAAATGCATGCTCTTCAACCGATCGCTGCCCTTCACCTGCCCGCCCGTCCAGCATCACTACTCTGGACGGTTCTGACTTAGAATATGTGGACTACAAATACTACAACTACAAATACCTAGGTGTCTGGTTAGACTGTAAACTCTTCTTCCAGATTCACATCAAAATTAAATCTAGAATCGGCTTCCTATTTCGCAACAAAGCATCCTTCATTCATGCTGCCTAACATACCCTCGTAAAACTGACTATCCTACCGATCCTTGACTTTGGCGATGTCATTTACAAAATAGCCTCCAACTCTCTACTCAACAAATTGGATGCAGTCTATCACAGTGCCATCCATTTTGTCACCAAAGCCCCATATACTACCCACAACTGAGACCTGTACGCCCTCATTGGCTGTTCCTTGCTTCATACTCGTCGCCAAACCCACTGGCTCCAGGTCATCTACAAGTCTCTGCTAGGTAAAGCCCCGCCTTATCTCAGCTCACTGGTCATAGCAGCACCCACCCGTAGCACGCGCTCCAGCAGGTATATCGAATTGGTCACCCCCAAAGCCAATTCTTCCTTTGGCCGCCTCTCCTTCCAGTTCGCTGCTGCCAATGACTGGAAAGAACTGCAGAAATCACTAAAGCTGGAGACTCTTACCTCACTCACTAGCTTTAAGCGCCAGCTGTCAGAGCAGCTCACAGATCACTTCACCTGTACATAGCTCATCTGTAAATAGCCCATCCAATCTACCTCAAGTATTTATTTATTTATTTATCTTGCTCCTTTGCACCCCAGTATCTCTACTTGCACATTCATCTTCTGCACATTCTACCATTCCAGTGATTAATTGCTATATTGTAATTACTTCGCCACCATGGCCTATTTATTGCCTTACCTCTCTTATCCTACCTCATTTGCACATGCTGTATATAGATTTTTCTACTGTATGTTTGTTTATTCCATGTGTAACTCTGTGTTGTTGTATGTGTTGAACTGCTTTGCTTTATCTTGGCCAGGTTGCAGTTGCAAATGTGAACTTGTACTCAACTAGCCTACCTGGTTAAATAAAGGGGAAATAATATTTTTTTTAAATAGCATTCTCACATAGCTGTTCCTTTGGTCCAGGTGGGAAAGGGCAGTGGAGTGCAATAGAGATTGCATCATCTGTGAATCTGTTAGGGCGGTATGCAAATGGGAGTGGGTCTAGGGTTTCTGGGATAATGTGAGCCATGACCAGCCTTTCAAAGCACTTCATGGCTACATTCGTGAATGCTACGGGTCGGTAGTCATTTAGGCAGGTCACCTTAGTGTTCTTGGGCACAGGGACTATGGCGGTCTGCTTAAAACATGTTGGTATTACGGATTCGTACAGGGAGAGGTTGAAAATGTCAGTGAAGACACTTGCCAGTTGGTCAGTGCATGCTCGCAATACGCGTCCTGGTAATCCATCTGGCCCCGCGGTCTTGTGAATGTTGGCCTGTTTAAAGGTCTTACTCACATCGGCTAGGGAAAGCGTGATAACACAGTCTTACCAGAACAGCTGGTGCTCTCATGCATGTTTCAGTGTTATTTGCCTCGAAGAGAGCATATAAGTAGTTTAGGTCGTCTGGTAGGCTCGTGTCACTGGGAAGCTCTCGGCTGTGCTTCCCTTTGTAGTCTGTAATGATTTGCAAGCCCTGCCACATCCAATGAGCGTCAGAGCCGGTGTAGTACGATTCGATCTTAGTCCTGAAATTGACTCTTTGCCTGTTTGATGGTTCGTTGGAGGGCATAATGGGATTTCTTATAAGCTTCCGGGTCCCGCTCCTTGAAAGCGGCAGTTCTAGCCTTTAGCTCAGTGCGGATGTTGCCTGTAATCCATGGCTTCTGGTTGGGGTATGTACGTACAGTCACTGTGGGGACTTTGGCATCGACACACTTATTGATGAAGCCAATGACTGATGTGGTGTACTCCTCAATGCCATCAGAGGAATCATGGAATATATTCCAGTCTGTGCTAGCAAAACAGTACTATAGCTTAGCATCTGCTTCATCTGACAACTTTTTTATTGAACAAATCACTGGCGCTTCCTGCTTTAATTTTTGCTTGTAAGCAGGAATCAGGAGGATAGAATTATGGTCAGATTTGCCAAATGGGGGGCGAGGGAGAGCTTCGCGTGGGTCTCTGTGTGTGGAATAAAGGTAGTCTAGAGTTTTTTCCCTCTGGTTGCACATTTAACATGCTGTTAGAAATGTGGTAAGATGGATTTTCCTGCAGTAACGTCCCCGGCCACTAGGATCGCCGCCTCTGGGTGAGCATTTTCCTGTTTGCTTATGGCGGAATACAGCTCATTGAGTGCAGCCTTAGTGCCAGGATCAGCCTGTTGTGGTATGTCGACAGCTACAAAAAATACAGATGAAAACTCTCTAGGTAGATAGTGTTGTCTACAGCTTATCATGAGATACTCTACCTCAGGCAAGCAAAACCTCAAGACTTCCTTAGATATCGTGCACCAGCTGTTATTTACAAAAATACATAGTCCCCCGCCCCTTGTCTAACCAGATGCCACTGTTCTATCCTGCCGATTCAGCCTTGATAACGTTGTCTTTCAGTCACGACTCTGTGAAGCATAAGATATTACAGTTTTGAATGTCCCGTTGGTAGTTTAATCTTCTGTGTAGGTCATCGATTTTATTTTCCAAAGATTGCACGTTTGCTAGCAGAATTGAAGACAGTGGGGGTTTATTCAATCACCTATGAATTCCCAGAAGGCACGCAAATCTTCACGCAAATGAAGGGGATCTGGGCCTGTTCCCAGGAAAGCAGTATGTCATTCACGTCGGGCACACAAGACTCTTTAAAGGAAAAAAAGGATTCTGCCAGTTCGTGGTTAGTAATCACAGTTCTGATGTCCAGAAGTTATTTTCGGTCATAAGATACTGTAGCAGCAACACTATGTACAAAATACTGTCAGTGAAAAAAACAAGTTACAAACAACGCAAAAAAAACTAAACCCCCCCACAATTGGTAAGGAACACGTAAAACGTCAGCCTTCTTCTCCGGCGGCCATCTTGCCATTCTAATCTGTACTACGACACTGATGGCATAGATATTTTTTGCACTTATTGTACTCCGCAAATTGAACTTTTTGTATTCTTTTGGTATGGAATTCAATTAAGTCTTTTTTTTTTTTACATCTCTGGCTCATTGGTTTTTCCTTTTGTGGTTTGAGTGTAAGTAGCTGCTGAACTGATGCATCAGAATAGAACCACACATGAAATCAAAACCATCACAGTATAGAAATTTAAAGAACATATGTAGTTTTGGATAAAAATCCACAATGACTTTTGAGGATGACCAAATTAGTGTAGGAGGAATTGACTCCAAAATCTTGTGTATAAAATGCAAGAGGCCCTCTGATGGATCTAGCAAGATAGCTAATCGTGGCCTCCCAAGTGGCACAGTGGTCTAAGGCACTGTATCGCAGTGCTAGCTGTGCCACTAGAGATTCCAGAGTCCAGGCTCTGTCGCATCCAGCCACAACCCGGAGACCAAATGGGGCGGCGCACAATTGGCCCAGAATTTGCCGGGTTAGGGGCTGGTGTGGCCGGCAATGAAGTCCTTGTCCCATCGCGCTCTAGCGACTCCTGTGGCGGGCTGGGCGCAGTACACGTTGACACGGTCGCCAGGTGTACGGTGTTTGACATATTGGTGCGGCTGGCTTCCAGGTTATGTGGGCATTGTGTCAAGAAGCAGTGTGGCTCGGTTGGGTTGTGTTTCGGGGGACGCACGGCTCTCGACCTTCGCCTCTCCTGGGTCCATATGGGAGTTGCAGCAATGAGACAAGACTGTCACTACCAATTGGGGAGAAAAATAGGTAAAAAAAGAATACTGTGAATTATGAAAACCTCAGTATGAATCCAATTTAAAAGTAACTAAGATACATTACAAGTTTAGGCAATTAGAATACAATTATCAAAGGTGTACACATACCATAGGTCTTCAAAGTAACTAATGCACCGTACTGTGGCATACAAAGTATAAACAAGAGATTTGCAATACAATTTCTCCATGAACAAAGCAACCATCAACCATTAACCCTACCTAGGGCGAACTCAATGTCTATAACCCTCATCATTTAATTAGCGTCGCACTGCTAGCCAGGAAACAATAGGCTATAGCGAAAGGCATAAAACTTCACACTCATTCTCTAAACCTAATTATAAACACCTCACCAGCCTATGTCGGCCTTCCACATGTGCAATGGAAGGTGGCCGAGCCACAGCTGTGCTTATCGGACCAATAGACATCCCGAAAATCAATATTCTCACGAAAACGGCTCTCACGACACAAATGTCACGGGACTCATCTGAAGGTAACCCATACAAACAAATGGAAGTATGGAGGTAGTTTTGTGCTCTTTGTGAGCTATTGAAAGGATCCAAACATGACAATTAAATTCATACAGTTACATTCAACACAAGTTTCATCAGCTTTCAAGTCTCTGAGGGCTCCCGTATGGAGTTCCGTGGGAATGTCCCGCCCTGGAGGAAGCCATGGGCGAAGGTGTGCTCACTCCTATGATGTGTAAACATATGGCCATACATTCGGACAGGGCCATGAATTGTGATCAAATGATCAGGCTGTGCCTTAGTGCTGACAAGTCGCCGACATGTCTTCATCACTACCTTCATCATCGGTTACCCACATGCTGTTTGGGTTATTAAATGCCGCTAGTGTTTCCAGCCCTTCTCTGGGCTCCTGGGCCGACCATGTTGTGTCTGAGACAAACTGCTGCAATAACAGTGGTGGCCATTTTGTTTGTGGCTTGTTGATGCTTGTGGCTGTGAGCCTCTTGGTCAGTTTTGAATAAAACAACAAATTTAGGGCATCAGTCACTTTTTAATAGGCCTAGCTGTATTTCTGCCATTATTTGATAGATGTTTCAAATAAGAACAATATAATTTCATGCGACAACACAGACTTGTTAAACGCTAGAAGCTAGCTGTTAAAAACGAATGGAACTAGGCCTAGTCTGGATGACTTTTTTAGAGTAATTATACATTGTAGAGTGAACCACTGAAAGCACTGGGTCTAAATCCTGATTTGTGTGCATATCCATATCCTGTCTATAAAAAAAAATCTTCAAAAAATGATACCTTGAGGATACCAGTATTGTCTATGTCTCAATAATCTGCGGTATGTTCATTCCTCACTGCTCAACTGACCTCACCCTCCCTCTCTCTGTCCTAAGGTAAAGAGACAACAGGTGCTTCATTCCAAAGGATGGATCAATGGTCGAAACGAGCTTTGTGATCCCACCCGAAGCCGACAAAAACACACTCCCATCTTTCCAACCTCCCCCTAGTACTGACAAAATGGATGAAATGTAGGAGGATGATAAAAATGTATGTCCTGGGTCTGCCCGGTGGTCAACCCCTTCCTTTCACTCCTCGCCCCCTCAACATGGAACTCCTGGTAATGCCCTGAAGAGCCAATACAGCCCTGTGGATTTCCGGTAATGTTTCGCTTGTATTGTGTATCCTAAAAGCTACGTAAAGCTACGTAAAGCTGTCATAAACATGATACGTCACCTGTCATAATAACAAAGTACAGGTGATAGAATACAAAACATTTCACAAACTATATGTTATTTTGTGACACATGCAATGACTACCAAGTGGCTATTTGGCAAACGCCTTTTCTCTGCTTCCTTCCACTCCAAACATTTCCTCTGATTGGTGGAAATTGCCAGGCATTAATATTACCTTGTTACAATAACCCAATGACACTTTTAATTCAGCTGACGTCACTTTTGTGAGACATTTGCGACCCAAGAGCAAATAAAGTATACATTCCTATCCTAATAATGGTAAATTGTCAGTGCTTGAATGAATATGAAATCATGAGGAACTGTCTCATATGACAGGCTTCAGGCTTTGCCTAAGTTATAAACAGATGGGCATATGTCACGTTTGGACCTTTATTTCCTTTGTTTTGTCATTATTGAGTATGGTCAGGGTGTGAGTTGGGGTGGGCAGTCTATGTTTGTTTTTCTATGATTTGGGGATTTCTATGTTTCGGCCTAGTATGGTTCTCAATCAGAGGCAGGTGTCATTAGTTGTCTCTGATTGAGAATCATACTTAGGTAGCCTGGGTTTCACTGTTTGTTTGTGGGTGTTTGTTTCCGTGTCTGTGTTTTTCACCACACAGTACTGTTTTGGGTTTAGTTCGTTCCACGTTTATTGTTTTTGTATTCAGTTGAGTTCATGTTAAGTATTTCTTATTAAAAGAACCATGGACACTTACCACGCCGCATATTGGTCCTCTGATCCTTCTCGCCTCTCCTCTTTGGAAGAAGAGGAGGAAATCCCTTACAACATAACATTATAAAGTTATAAACACATGGGCATAATGTGTGAATACAATTCATTTCTTAGGGATATTTGAATGTCATTTTGATATGACATATGGGAATATACACTGAGTGTGAAAAACATTAAGAACACCTTCCTAATATCGAGTTGCACCCCCACCCACCCCTTTAACCATGAGAACAGCCTCAATTCATCAGAGCATGGACTCCACAAGGTGTCGAAAGCGTTCCATTGTGTCAAGTTGGCTGGATGTCCTTTGGGTGGTGGACCACACGGGAAACTGTTGAGCGTGAAAAAGCCAGCAGAGTTGCAGTTCTTGACACAAACCATTGCGCCTGGCACCTACTACCATGGCCCGTTCAAAGGCACTTCAATCTTTTGTCTTGCCCAATCACCCTCTTAAAAAAAGGCTTAAAAATGCTTATTTAACCTGTCTCCTCCCCTTTATCTACACTGATTGAATTGGACTTGACAAGCGACATCAATAAGGGGGACCGTATCTTTCACCTGGATTCACCTGGTCAGTCCATGTCTTGGAAAGAGCAGGTGTTCATAATGTTTTGTTCATAACGACACAATATCAGTTCCACTTTCTTCACAGACCATGATGTGTGCTGTATAGGTTATTCTGGATGACATCTTCCTTACGGCTTTTGAGATCCTGACAGTATAAAGTGTTTTATTGACCAGGCTTAGCCTCAGTAAGCTGAGTAGCTAACCAACTGTAATATCTATCATCAAAGACAGATATGGAGGCAAAGATAGATACAGCACATCCTAAGAGAGAAATAAATCAAACAGGCAATTATACTATTTCTTGAGGACCTCTTTATATCGCACAAAACAATGGACAATACCCTACAAGAGCAGATCCAAAATTCCGACTAATATATATTTTTTCTCCCCAAAACGTTCTGTCAAACCGTAAAGACACAGTGTGGTTTACCTACAGTGTTCTCACTGATCAAATGAAGACATTCCCCCTTGGACAGAAGCGACACCAGTAGTGCCTTGATGTTTCATATCCAGCCATTGATCTGTTCACGTCCTTTTTCTGTGAATTGAGTAGATAGATTAAAACAGGATCTGGGAAGCCCAGCAGATGTGTTCTATTCCCCGGGCTAAGAAATGATCTGCCTGCTGAGCCTTGTCGCTCTCATGTCTACATTGCTTTCTCTGTTGTCGCCTGAGCTAAAATCTTGAAATGATTCCTATCCCTTCGGTGATCGGCCACTTTTTCGCGCCCATTGTATGTCACGGCTGCAGCTTTAACCAAATGTACTTACCTGCAGTATGTGTGGATTCAATTAGCTTCATTTCTCTCATTTTCAGATTAGCTACAATTACACAATTTAAAATAAGGCTTGTGTTTACACTTTTAACTCAAAATTCACACCCCAAAGATCAATGTACTGTATCATATTTTATAACCCGGTACAACTGGTAGTTGTGCATTATCTGTATATCGTGGCCATTGGGCAGTCTTCCAACGTTGAATTTGTTTGCTTGCCTTGGCTCTGTGGATTGACACTATCAGTGGGTAGCTTATCGGCCTTCCCATAGACAAACACTGGACTTTAAACAAGCAGTGCTTTCCTAGAGTGCTCTGGATCCCTCACTTAGAAGATAAGACCTGGGATCAAATGCCTATTTCCTGTCTAAAGAAGTAAGAGATGTGTATTAAGTGCAAATGTTTAAACGTTACATTTCTGTCCATCTAAGTTATTCTGGTTGACCTGGAGCATTGGTCAAACCGAACATCCTGCTGATAAAGCTGTAAAACCTGTCATGTTGTTAGATAAGAATGAACCAATAACACAAAAATCTGTGATCGACTGAGTAACTTCGGCATCAGAGAACTGATTAGGGTGTGCTTTTATTCATATTTGAGAAGCAATTTTTATAACATGCAAATATGTAAATATAGTTTTGATATCCATGGATAATTTGGGGCAGATGGATCTGAAATGCTCCCGTTTACAATTGGTCAATGGGTTATTAAGAGTGACCAGAATGGTTGACTTTTGATCAGAATATTACATTTTCTCTGCCCTCTTCAACGGAATATCTAGCGGCATTGTCTGTAGTTATATTACTAAATTAAATACCAATTTGCACTGTTATTTCCATAATGCACAATGTCACAGCTCAACCCCATGACTCAAGTAGTTCAGTTTATCAAGGGCTTTCGATGTCTCTCAATAATATCATGTTGACATTGAGAAATTGCGAGGTCACGGTAGATTGTAAGCCTACAAGGCAGATTTCATTTGTGTTGCAATTGATTTTACATTAAGGAAGCATGAAGCCGAGTATTTTTTCTTGCTTGTAGGCCCATGCTATGATAGCTTTTTTGGTGCATTTTTCCAGCACATAGAAACTGACTTTTTGATTAATTCCTGGACAAGCTGGATACAGGGATTGATTAAATGAGACAATAATAATCACATATAAGAATGACAGCTTTTTCTTGTTATCTCCAATAGCGGAAAGGTTCTCTGCTAGTCTGTTTAATAGCTCCATTTGTAATGACCTTTTACCAATGTCCTGTTTGACATCATCATGAACAGCAAGCAACCTGTCAAAACAGTCAGACGCAGCCTATCACACCATCAGCCACGCCTGACATATCCTCGGCGCTGCTAAATACTCCCAAGCGCCAGAGATGGAGAACAAAATGTGCTATCAAATATCATCGGGAATCAGATTGGCACTGATCCCTCTATTAATGCGTGTCATATTGTTGTCTTTACAGTCTGGTTTTGACAGGAGCGGTTCCATTCTGTCTGGCCCACTCTTTGCTCAGTGCGTGGCTAGTGTAGGGCCCAGTGGTGGCAGCCTCCGATCTGATGCCCGCCACTAGTTAGTCTAATGTTGTTTTAACAGTATTTTCCCATCCATTATAGGGGAAGACTAAGAGGGTTACACCACCTGGCCCTGTTCTCTGCTGAGCTGGCACTAGCCTGGTTATGTAATGCTGCATAGGCTGCTGGAGGAGAGGGTGTTTGCTTAATTTACGAGTCTATAAACCACAGGCTCCTCCAGCAACCACAGGCTCCCTCTAGGAAACCCTTGGTTTGACTTGGCCCTGATTTGGACAATTATGGGTTGGAGCGGTCTGCCCAGATGGTGTTCCTAAAAACTCCATTCTGAAGGCACTTACGTACAGGACAGAGATTCTACCAACTACCCAGTTGGCTCTGCTTCCCAAATATATTTAGCAACTCTGAGAACTCCCTCCATTCCAAATTGTTCTAGAAGCGGGTAAGAACGGTCTTAAGCATGGGCCTCTTCTAAATTCGACTTATCACAACTCTATATACACGACGCGTTGGGATGACAAAGATGGATTGAGAGAAATCAAACACAAGAACACATCAACACGCGTTCATTGTAATTGTACAACCACCACCATCATGCATACTGGTTACATGCATGATACAGTACTACCTGCCCACATCAAGTTCCCGGCTGTGATTATGAAAGTGTGGAGGTTGGAAGGTCGGGTCACTACTGCTGGGCTGGTTAGTGCACAGGCAGCAGGTGCTAGAGGCAACAACTGAGACCCTTGGAGAGGGGGGAGAGCTGTCAGCTCTGATCAAAAACCAGACTGGATCCGTAGCAGTCTCATGATGCCTCTCTCTCTCTGCACCACCCACGATTGAAGTCTGGACAGGGCGGATAGTGGGCTCTGAACCGTCCCTCTAAGGTGAACCTTCAACGCAGTCGGCAAGGTGTGGGCTGGGGATGCCAATTCGGTCCAGCAAGTAAAGCTTCTGGGAACAATCACTGAGGCGTACAAAATAAGCATTGTGCATCCCTGTTTGATCCAGACAAATCATTATTCTGGACAATTGAATCACCATTTGAATTAAAAAAAGCTAGTTCTGAAGTAACCTCTGTACAAGATAACCTGGCAACTGTTTTTAGGTACGATGATGATTCTTTAAATAATGAGTACAACACTGTCAATTCAACCCTTCAACCTTTCAATTCATACTTCATCAATAAAAGCTATTTCAAATTACAGCAACTTATAAGTGAAAATACACCAAATCAATACCAGCTGCAACCGATACCAGATGTAAACAATCACTTAAAGGGATAGTTCACTTATATTACAAAATGTCATTGTTTCCGTACCCTGTAAGCAGTCTATGGACAAGGTATTACAGCAATCCAGGCTTTGGTTTAGTTTCCACATGCTAACTAACGTTTTCGCATTTGTGGCACAAATCCCATGCATGTCATAGTACTTATATTACCATTTTTCACACATCATATCCAATGTGTCAAAGACTGCTTACAGGGTAAGGAAACCTTATGTTATTTAGTCATTTGGGTGAACTATCCCTTTAACATATTCAAGGCAATTTGTCTCTAATCTCCATCCTGTCTCTCTGGGGAGTCGAGTCTATATTTCACTCCAACGCCTTTGTCTACTGATTCTCTGGGGTCACTAAAGATTCCATGGCACTTATCGTAAGAGTAGAGGTGTTAACCCCGGTGTCCTGACTAAATTCCCAATCTGGACATCATACCATCATCGACACTTAATAATCCCCAGTTTCCAATTGGCTCATTCATCCTCCCTCCTCTCCCCTGTAATTATTCCCCAGGTCGCTGCTGTAAATGAGAATGTGTTTTCAGTCAACCTGGTAAAATAATGGTTACATTTAAATAAATACAATCATTGAATGGAGTTAAGTTAAATATAAATTATTCAACATGTCATGGTTGGAATTGAGCAGTGTAGGCTAAGGGTCATCCGTATACAACCACAACCGTGTGACTACATATCCCATCCCATAGTGAACATCAGATGCCCCTAGAATAGCTCGGGAACATTTACTCAGCCCAAGAGTTGCTCGCTAGAAATCACAAACATCCCCCCTTCTCAGTGATCTCAATTGTAATTGCCCTTTCGGAAACACATTAGCTCAAGACGTGTTTGAGGAAGGAATTGGTGCGCAGAGCCTTGTCCAAACAGCCTCTATACACATGTAGAGCTTCCGTACACACACACACACACACTCACACTGCGGCAGACGGGAGTGCTGTCCTGTGTTTGCTCATACATATAGATCGGAGTGGCGACATGTAATCTTGGCTTGGAAGAAGTAGGAGAGTCCTACGTGTGTTGATGATGTGATGATGCGGTGGTGGTAGGGAAAACATATAGGTCACAGTGTTGTGGGGGTGTCAGATATGGACTGCCTAGCCTTACAGCTGGCATGCAACAGAACGATCTTCACAATGAGAGTCTGTTTCAGATGGTCTTGTGTCCATATAGTAGAATTGTAAATGGCACACACCTCTCTCTCACACACATCTTCCGGAGGTGTCTTGGATAATTTATTCAGGCCTGGCGTCTCTCTGATGGAAGATGTGGTGTGGTGTGTGGCTGTTCTGCCTGGGAGACCATGCAACAGTGGGCCGGGTGTGTCCGTCCGTCTGTCAGTTTGTCCCCAGGTGTGCCAGGTGTGTGTGTGTGTGTGTGTGTGGGCCAGCCAATGGTATCTGTCTAGGGGTGTCTGTCTGTCTCTTTGTTTCCAGGGGTGTCTGTCTGTGTGTCTGTCTGCAGGCGTCCAGGCCAGCAGCTGGGTCTGGCTGACTGACAGTGTGCGTCTACACAAAGCTGATTCACCACCACTCAGATTCAGTGGTTTAGGTGCCACTGCTAACACACAGGTGCGCACGGACGCGCACGGACGCACCCACGGACACAAACATACACAGACACACACACACACAGCTTAAAGGCCCAGTGCAGTCAAAAAACGTGATGTCCTGTGTTTTATATACATATATTCCCACACTATGAGGTTGGAAAAATACTGTGAAATTTTTAACATTATGATAATGCCGTTTTAGTGTAAGAGCTGTTCTGAAATTGCAGCCTGTTTTTTTGGGGATGGAGTTTTGGCCTGCCTGATGATATCATCAGGTGGTAAATGAGTTAATAGACCAATAAGAAAGAGAGTTCGAAACATCTCTGCCAATAACAATTAGTTTTCAGTTTTCCCCTCCACATTCAGACCACTCCAAGACAGCCTTAGCAAAATATTTGCTTGAGAAATTGTTATTTGCTTTTTTTTTTTTTACCATTTTAATTTAAAACAATCACATTAAGGCACTTAATCGTTATGCATAAATGATTTGATATTGAGAGCCAGAGAGGGGCAAGGATAATGGGATTTGTATGGTGATGAGATGTCTGTATTTTCATACTCTATTTCCAGGATAGATGGATCCCCTGGTGCTGACAAAGGCAGTGTCACCCACTAGAAAACATACCCTTACATTCTATTTAATATAGAATGATTTTCCTTTTCGAAGAATCGCATGGAAACTACCCTGCAAACAAAAATGAGTAGTTAGAACGTCCCCAGAACATCACGAAATGGTTGCGTAAAGGAGTCTGGACGTTGTGTCATGGTCCCCGAGGACATTTTTAGGATGTTCACGCGACATTATTTCATGGTCCCCTGGAGGTTTTTGTCTAGTTTGTGGTTTGCCGCGGGGAATTCGCTGAGGACGTTCTTGGGATGTGGCGTCATGGTCCCCTGGAGGTTTTTGTCTAGTTTGTGGTTGGTCGCGGGGAATTCCCTGAGGACGTTCTTGGGATGTGGTGTCATGGTTCCCTGGAGGTTTTTGTCTAGTTTGTGGTTTGCCGCGGGGAATTCCCTGAGGACGTTCTTGGGATGTGGTGTCATGGTCCCCTGGAGGTTTTTGTCTAGTTTGTGGTTTGCCGCGGGGAATTCCCTGAGGATGTTCTTGGGATGTGGTGTCATGGTCCCCTGGAGGTTTTTGTCTAGTTTGTGGTTTGCCGCGGGGAATTCCCTGAGGACGTTCTTGGGATGTGGTGTCATGGTTCCCTGGAGGTTTTTGTCTAGTTTGTGGTTTGCCGTGGGGAATTCCCTGAGGACGTTCTTGGGATGTGGTGTCATGGTTCCCTGGATGTTTTAGCCTCATCTTCCTGCTACGCCATAATGTCTGAGTCAATGACTGATTTCACCTCTATTCCTAACTTTGCACTTGAAAGTAAATCTCACCCCTGTTAAAAACATACACAAAATAGAACAAAACAGAGATTCAGGAGTAACATTAAAACAGAGTAATACGCCTCACCAACATTGGACAACTATGCTGAAAATCAGAACTCAAATTGCTGAAATAAGTAAATTAAATCAATGATGAGAGAATAGTCAGATTAACTGATTGTAAAAGGAGGGGCCATCTACACTTTTACTTTAGTTAAGTGCAGAGATGTTTTATATGTAATGAATGCGTAGGGGACTTCTGAAATTCAACAGAATTTGTGGCGCAGCAGAAAGATCAGCACGCCCCGAACTCAATGGTTGTGAGTTCAAATCCCATGTGGGGTCATATTGAGAAGTTAGTACTAACTGTAGTCATGTTGTCATTGATTAAAGATTTTTACACTTTTAGCTGAACAGTGCACCATTTACCTTAATTAAGTGATAATACCCGAGAAGCCGGTGTTTGGAGGATATATTGGCACGGGTGTTGTTAGGCCCGAGACCAAGTCGAAGGCCGGCAAACTGTGTCAATATATCCTCCAAACACCAGCTTCAAGGGTCAAGGCTAATTTTTGTTGGCAGGGACATTCCCTGGAGACAGTCACGCAACATCCTAATGACTAGTAAAATTTAAGTTTGAGAACGTCCTGAAAAGTTCCGGACATGGTCCTCCGTGATGTCCTGGTAACTTACAGGGAACTAGACAAAGGTTCCCCAGAGAATGTCCCATTGGGACTATCATGCAACGACCTCTTGACCATCATGAAACGTCCCCTTGTGGTCATTGAATGTCCCATGGAGGGCGTCCTTATAGGCAAGTAATTGAAAGTGGTGGAAAGAGTTGGTAAAAATGTAAATTCCTGCAAAAGCAAGGGCCATGCAACAGTTCTTTCTCTGAAGATTATGACAATAACAAATACATAAATAAATGACATTGCTGTAGAATTACTGACTAGAATACAACTGCACAATATTGCTTTCTCTCATCAACTTATTCACAATTACATTATCATGTCTACATTTTACGCTTCATAACTGAATTCATACCTCCAATATGATATGCGAGAATTTCTTAATCACCAGTTAGTATCACATTTCTAACCATAACGAATGTACCATAAGAATCGAGCTCTCCTCCCTGCATCGCTAATGACAATCTCATGTTGCTGCGGTAGGTTGGGTTTAGAGTTGTATTTTCTCAAGGTATTTGTCACGTTGTTCGTAATAATGAAGGTCGGACCATACTTCGAGTTCCACATATTTGAATGAAAGTGAAACTTAAGCTAATACAAAACAAAATAAAGAAGAAACAACCCGTGATGACAATGTATAGCGAATAGGCAACTAAACATAAACAATATCCCATAACCCACAGGTGGAAAAAATGCCACTTAAGTATGATCCCCAATTAGAGACAACGATTACCAGCTGCCTCTAATTGGGAATCATACACAAACACCAACATAGAAAAATAAACCTAGAACCCCACATAAATAATAAACTAGACTAAACACCCTTAGTCACACCCTGACCTACTCTACCATGGAAAATAGAGGCTTTCTATGGTCAGGACGTGAGAGTATTATGTTTACTGATGTCTCTAGTAAGTAATCAGTTTGTCAACTGAGGTAAGTGTCTGATTTCACCAGACGCTGGAATTGGTGTTTTTACACACACCAGCTCAATGAAAGTTTTAGGAAAAAAATACATTGAAATCATTGTTATTCAAGCAATTTATGTGACATGGTGGACATGTAGTAAGACACATTGATAACTCTTAAGTGTAGCAATATTGACTGTATGCCACTGTGAAGACTTCATGACATTTTTGACACTCCAGAGTCAGAGGTAAACTACTACTACTTTAAGGGTGACATTTTAAAGCATGTGAATTTACAGTAATCTGCGGAACACATCTGATCTTTTAGTGTGTGTGTGTGTGTGTTCACTGATTAGATTATTCACAACGTCATGATGCAGTTGTTGCTAATGGTAACGCTTTGTCGATTAGATTGCTCTATAACTCTTAAAATGAGACACAGCTATATTGCAGCACGTACACCAAAATCATTAATGTAATCTGTTTCTCTCGCTTTTAAGAGAGGGCTACTTGACACTTGATGGGTTTGAGATAAAAGCAATTAGTACCCAATTGGATCTTTATCTGCAAGTCACTTGCCACATAATAAGGAAAATAGGAAGAGGCGGATTCCTTCTCTCTTTCTCTCTCGTTTCTCGATCTTGCGTTCTCCTCCCGATCATATTTGGCTGCTTTCCATCCATCTCTCATTTAGTGAAACCGTAAACAGCGGAATACTGAGACGGAGGTTAGGTTGATGTTGGTTCTTCGGGGCCTTGTGACCAGCTCACACCACGAGGAGTTGTGAGGGACGTGGTGTGTGTGTAATGAGAGATGTCCTCAGGGCGGAGGAGGATTAGTATGGATGAGAAAGCCACTGACGCCTCATGTGGGGAGCCACGTCAGACGCTTTGGGCGTCTTTTCGGAAGGGGGCCCGTGTATATGGGGAGAGGGCATGAGCCCTGAAGTTATTTGAGACATTTGACGTACAATGGGTTACGGCCGGGTGGGGTGAGTTGAGTGAATCAACAACAACAGAAAGAGGAGAGAATGGTCACAGTCAACCAAGAGGAAGTGTCAAATAGGGGAGAGGGGCAGAGAGAGGAAGGGAGGAAAGGAGGGGAGAGCCTCTGGGCCCTTAGAGATACAACTGGTGTTATTTGACTCAGTGTCTTACACTGATTGACTAACACTCATATGGATTCTTTCACTGGAATAAAACCTGGCCTCTGGCTTATTTAAAATAGGCCTAATCATTCCCATTGCTAACGTGTGTATTCATTTAGTTGTGTGTTGACAGTGTTTTAAATGCTTAGCCCATGGTGATGTTTTCACAAATCTCTGCTCATATTCAGACATACCTATGCATTGTACAAGTGTTTCTTTGTACAAATATAGCCCTCTACACTTGTGATAAAATGTATGACTTGTTAAGTCCTAGTCCCCCCTTGATTCACACTGACCTGAGTAAATTAAGGTGTGCGTCTCTTGACTGGTCGGATAATTACTCACTCGTAGTCTCAGACAGTAATTGATGGAAGACATTGATTCGGCCCCGACAGCAAACAGTCTGTGTGTTTTATAATCCTGTGGAAAGCCGTGTTTGATTTCTGATTCACCCGACTCCCACGTCTTCTCCTCTCCAAATCCCCTGCAAATCATTTACAGTGCCATTAGTTATCGTGAACCTAGAAAGGGAACAATTAGACTTCTAATTAATTATTATTTTGTATTTCGTGTTCAGTCATATTAAATTAACATGGACACTTACCACGCTGCGTTTTGGTCCGATCTTTCCTGTTCCTCTGATGAAGAAGATCGTTACAGAGTTACCCACCACCAAAGAACCAAGCAGCGTGGAGAAGAGGACTGGACATGGGAACAGGTGGAGGCAGCAGGAGAAGGGAACCGGAGATAAGAGGGAACACGGCTGGCAAGGAAGCCCGAGAGGCAGCCCCCCCCAAAAATTTGGGAGGGGACACGAGGAGTGTGACAGAGTCAGGTTGGAGACCTGAGCCCACTCCCCGTGCTTACCGTGGTGATCATGGGACTGGTCAGGTCCCAGGTTATGGGGTGAAATTGGAGGTGAGCAAAAGAAATGAAGCCGAGACTGTGAAGGAGATGATGGGGAGATTAGAGGAGAGAGCAATGAGAGAGCTGCTGTGTTGGTGCATGAGGCAAGACATCCGCCTGACGGAGCGTGTCCGCGATTTGATGTAACCTGAGTCAGCTCTCCATACTCGTCCTGAGGTGCGTGCTAGCCGTCTGGTGAAGACTGTGCCAGCCCCACGCACCAGGCCTCCTGTGCGCCTCCCTGGCCCTGCACGTCCTGTGCCATCTCGGTGCTACAGCTCTCCAATACGTGCTCTGAGCCCGGTGCTCTAAATCAAATCAAATTTATTTATATAGCCCTTCGTACATCAGCTGATATCTCAAAGTGCTGTACAGAAACCCAGCCTAAAACCCCAAACAACAAGCAATGCAGGTGTAGAAGCACGGTGGCTAGGAAAAACTCCCTAGAAAGGCCAAAACCTAGGAAGAAACCTAGAGAGGAACCAGGCTATGAGGGGTGGCCAGTCCTCTTCTGGCTGTGCCGGGTGGAGATTATAACAGAACATGGCCAAGATGTTCAAATTTTCATAAATGACCAGCATGGTCAAATAATAATAATCACAGGCAGAACAGTTGAAACTGGAGCAGCAGCACGGCCAGGTGGACTGGGGACAGCAAGGAGTCATCGTGCCAGGTAGTCCTGAGGCATGGTCCTAGGGCTCAGGTCCTCAGAGAGAGAAAAAGAAAGAGACAGAGAGAATTAGAGAGAGCATACTTAAGTTCACACAGGACACCGGATAAGACAGGAGAAGTACTCCAGATATAACAAACTGACCCTAGCCCTACGACACAAACTACTGCAGCATAAATACTGGAGGCTGAGACAGGAGGGGTCAGGAGACACTGTGGCCCCATCCGATGATACCCCCGGACAGGGCCAAACAGGAAGGATATAACCCCACCCACTTTGCCAAAGCACAGCCCCCACACAACTAGAGGGATATCTTCAACCACCAACTTACCATCCTGAGACAAGGCCGAGTATAGCCCACAAAGATCTCCCCCACGGCACAAACCAGGGGGGGGGGCCAACCCAGACAGGAAGATCACATCAGTGACTCCACCCACTCAAGTGACGCACCCCTCCCAGGGACGGCATGAAGGAGCACCAGTAGGCCAGTGGCTCAGCCCCTGTAATAGGGTTAGAGGCAGAGAATCCCAGTGGAAAGAGGGGAACTGGCAAAGCAGAGACAGCAAGGGCAGTTCGTTGCTCCAGAGCTTTTCCGTTCACCTTCACACTCCAGGGCCAGACTACACTCAATCATATGACCCTCTGAAGAGATGAGTCTTCAGTAAAGACTTAAAGGTTGAGACCGAGTTTGCGTCTCTTACATGGGTAGGCAGACCATTCCATAAAAATGGAGCTCTATAGGAGAAAGCCATGCCTCCAGCTGTTTGCTTAGAAATTCTAGGGACAATTAGGAGGCCTGCGTCTTGTGACCGTAACGTACGTGTAGGTATGTACGGCCAAATCAGAGAGATAGGTAGGAGCAAGCCCATGTAATGCTTTGTAGGTTAGCAGTAAAACCTTGAAATCAGCCCTTGCCTTGACAGGAAGAAAGTGTAGGGAGGCTAGCACTGGAATAATATGATAAAAATAAATTGTTCTAGTCAGGATTCTAGGAGCCGTATTTAGCACTAACGGAAGTTTATTTAGTGCTTTGTCCAGGTAGCCGGAAAGTAGAGCATTGCAGTAGTCTAACCTAGAAGTAACAAAAGCATGGATACAATTTTCTACATCGGTTTTGGACAGAAAGTTTAGGAGTTTTGCAATGTTACGTAGATGGAAAAAAGCTGTCTTTGAAACAGTCTTGATTTATTCGTCAGAAGAGAGATCAGGGTCCAGAGTAACGCCGAGGTCCTTCACAGTGTTATTTGAGACGACTGTACAACCATTAAGATTAATTTTCAGATTCAACAGAAGATCTTTGTTTCTTGGGACCAAGAACAAGCATCTCTATTTTGTCCGAGTTTAAAAGTAGAAAGTTTGCAGCCATCCACTTCCTTATGTCTGAAACACAGGCTTCTAGCGAGTGCAATTTTGGGGCTTCACCATGTTTCATTGAAATGTACAGCTGTGTGTCATCCGCATAGCAGTGAAAGTTAACATTATGTTTTCGAATGACATCCCCAAGAGGTAAAATATATAGTGAAAACAATAGTGGTCCTAAAACGGAACCTTGAGGAACACCGAAATTTACAGTTGATTTGTCAGAGGACAAGCCATTCACAGAGACAAACAGATATCTTTGACAGATAAGATCTAAACCAGGCCAGAAACTGTCCGTGTAGACCAAGTTGGGTTTTCAATCTCTCCAAAAGAATGTGGTGATCGATGGTATCAAAAGCAGCACTAAGGTCTAGGAGCACGAGGACAGATGCAAAGCCTCGGTCTGATGCCATTAAAAGGTAATTTACCACTTTCTTTATTTATTTATTTTATTTCACCTTTATTTAACCTGTTTACGATATTGGTTCCCAATTGGGGATCAACCCTCCCACGTGCAGCTGAAACGGTGGCGCATGGAACGCAAAAATATTCTTAAAAATATTTAACCTCCACACATTAACAAGTCCAATAGCTCAAATGAAAGATAAACATCTTGTTCATCTAGCCAGCAAGTCAGATTTCTAAAATGTTTTACGGCGAAAACATAGCACATATATATGTAAAACCACCACCAGACACAGCTCATTTCAATAGCCAAAACATGCAATCAACAAACGCAGGATTAAAAAATAAATCGCTCACTAACCTTTTGAAAATCTTCATCAGATGACAGTAATATGACATATTACACAGTACATATTTTTTTTTTTCAATAATATGCCATTTATATCCATAAATGTCCATTTACAGTGAGTTCACCTTCAGAAATTACTCAAAAATGCCCGCAGGAAATCTATGTAGCGCGGCAAGATAACGTAAATAGACATCATAAACTTTGACTAAATATACATGTTCTACATATAGTTAGAAAGATACACTGCTTCTTTATGCAACCGCTGTGTTAGATTTATTTTTAACGTTACAGAAATCGCACACTATTCCATATGCTGAGACAGCGCTCAGTTCCAAGCTACATTTCCACGTAATGTTGGAGTCAACAGAAACACAGATTTAAGCATAAATATTCCCTTACCTTCGATGGTCTTCGTTCAGAATGTTCTGGAAGGCTTCATACTTACCCAATACATCGTTTGGTTTCAAGTCTTGCGTCTTTGTATTAGCTACTGCTAATAACATCAGCTGAAATGCACCCAAAACGTCCTCTGGTCCGGATAAGTTGCGCATCAAAACTTCAAAATTACACATTATATGTCGACTAAACAGGTCAAACTAAGTGCAGAAGCAAGCTTTATGATGTTTTAGACGTGCAAAACAAACTTCAATTCAATCGGCCATCGTCTGCCCTTCTCTTGAGTGCTGGAAACAAAGGAATGGCTGTGACCAATTCGCGCCCATACGCACAGCCTATTCTCTCGTGGCACGCACTAATTTCACTCCCATAGGGTCAATTCTCGCGGGATTTGAACGGTTTGAAGCTCTAATGAAAGAGGACATCTAGCGGAAGAGATAGAAAGTGTCCCCAGAATCATAGCTGGTTGGGAAGGGTGGGGGCCATGACGTCAAAGTTGCTCCAACTTTCATGGCCACAAAAACTAGTTTGGAAGAATGCCTGCCCTGTGAGTTCTGCTATACTTACAGACATAATTCCAACGGTTTTAGAATCTTTAGAGTGTTTTCTATCCAATAATAATTTTTATTTGCATATATTAACAATTTTTGACAGATTTTTTTTCCAGTTTACTAGGGGTACCCAATCTCTCCAAAGGGGGCGTATGTCTGCCATATCCTTAACAGGTTTTAACCAGGTAGGCTAGTTGAGAACAAGTTCTCATTTACAAATGTGATCTGGCTAAGATAAAGCATAGCAGTGTGAACAGACAACAGAGTTACACATGGAGTAAACAATAAACAAGTCAATAACACAGTAGAAAGAAAAAAATAGTATATATACAGTGCCTTGCGAAAGTATTCGGCCCCCTTGAACTTTGCGACCTTTTGCCACATTTCAGGCTTCAAACATCATTCAGAGATCCTCACTGAACTTCTGGAGAGAGTTTGCTGCACTGAAAGTAAAGGGGCTGAATAATTTTGCACGCCCAATTTTTCAGTTTTTGATTTGTTAAAAAAGTTTGAAATATCCAATAAATGTCGTTCCACTTCATGATTGTGTCCCACTTGTTGTTGATTCTTCACAAAAAAATACAGTTTTATATCTTTATGTTTGAAGCCTGAAATGTGGCAAAAGGTCGCAAAGTTCAAGGGGGCCGAATACTTTCACAAGGCACTGTATATTGTGTGCAAAAGGCATGAGGAGGTAGGCGGATAATTACAATTTTGCAGATTAACACTGGAGTGATAAATGATCAGATGGTCATGTGCAGGTAGAGATACTGGTGTGCAAAAGAGCAGAAAGGTAAATAAATATAAACAGTATGGGGATGAGGTAGGTAAATTGGGTGGGCTATTTACTGATGGACTATGTACAGCTGCAGCGATCGGTTAGCTGCTCAGATAGCAGATGTTTGAAATTGGTGAGGGAGATAAGTCTCCAACTTCGCGATTTTTGCAATTCGTTCCAGTCCTTGGCAGCAGAGAACTGAAAGGAAAGGTGGCCAAATGAGGTGTTGGCTGCACCTTCACAAGTGCAGTCTCAGTGCTATGATGGGGTCTAAAACCAGTCTGAAGCATTTCGTATACATTGTCTTCAGGAAGGCAGTGAGTTGCTGCGCAACAGCCTTTTCAAAAAATTTTGAGAGGAATGGAAGATTCGATATAGGCCGATAGTTTTTTATATTTTCTGGGTCAAGGTTTGGCTTTTTCAAGAGAGGCTTTATTACTGCCACTTTTAGTGAGTTTGGTACACATCCGGTGGATAGAGAGCCGTTTATTATGTTCAACATAGGAGGGCCAAGCACAGGAAGCAGCTCTTTCAGTAGTTTAGTTGGAATAGCGTCCAGTATGCAGCTTGAAGGCCATAATTATTTTAATCATTGTGTCAAGAGATATAGTACTAAAACACTTGAGTGTCTCTCTTGATCCTAGGTCCTGGCAGAGATGTGCAGACTCAGGACAACTGAGCTTTGAAGGAATACGCAGATTTAAAGAGGAGTCCGTAATTTGCTTTCTAATAATCATGATCTTTTCCTCAAAGAAGTTCATGAATTTATTACTGCTGAAGAGAAAGCCATCTGTTGGTGAATGCTGCTTTTTAGTTAGCTTTGTGACAGTATCAAATATACATTTTGGATTGTTCTTATTTTCCTCAATTAAGTTGGAAAAATAGGATGATCGAGCAGCAGTAAGGGCTCTTCGGTACTGCACAGTACTGTCTTTCCAAGCTAGTCAGAAGACTTCCAGTTTGGTGTGGCGCCATTTCCGTTCCAATTTTCTGGAAGCTTGCTTCAGAGCTCGGGTATTTTCTGTGTACCAGGGAGCTAGTTTCTTATGAGAAATGTTTTTAGTTTAAGGGGTGCATCTAGGGTATTGCGCAAGGTTAAATTGAGTTCCTCAGTTAGGGGGTTAACTGATTTTTGTCCTCTGACGTCCTTGGGTAGACAGAGGGAGTCTGGAAGGACAACAAGGAATCTTTGTGTTGTCTGTGAATTTATAGCACGACTTTTGATGTTCCTTGGTTGGGGTCTGAGCAGATTATTTGTTGCAATTGCAAACGTAATAAAATGGTGGTCCGATAGTCCAGGATTATGAGGAAAAACATTAAGATCCACCACATTTATTCCATGGGTCAAAACTAGGTCCAGAGTATGACTGTGACAGTGAGTAGGTCCACAGACATGTTGGACAAAACCCACCGAGTCGATGATGGCTCCGAAAGCCTTTTGGAGTGGGTCTGTGGACTTTCCATGTGAATATTAAAGTCAACAAAGATTAGAATATTATCTGCTATGACTACAAGGTCCGATAGGAATTCAGGCAACTCAATGAGGAACGCTGTATATGGCCCAGGAGTAGCTATACAGTAGCTATGAAAAGTGATTGTGTAGGCTGCATAAATTTCATGACCGGAAGCTCAAAAGACGAAAACACAATTTTTTTTTTGTAAATTGAAATTTGCTATCGTAAATGTTAGCAACACCTCCGCCTTTGCGGGATGCACGGGGGATATGGTCACTAGTGTAGCCAGGAGGTGAGGCTTCATTTAACACAGTAAATTCATCAGGCTTAAGCCATGTTTCAGTCAGGCCAATCACATCAAGATTATGATCAGTGATTAGTTCATTGACTATAATTGCCTTTGAAGTAAGGGATTTAACATTAAGTAGCCCTATTTTGAGGTGTGAGGTATCACGATCTCTTTCAATAATGACAGGAATGGAGGAGGTCTTTGTTCCAGTGAGATTGCTAAGGCGAACACCGCCATGTTTAGTTTTGCCCAACCTAGGTACAGACATGGTCTCAATGGGGATAGCTAAGCTGACTACACTGACTGTGCTAGTAGCAGACTCCACTAAGCTGGCAGGCTGGCTAACAGCCTTCTGCCTGGCCTGCACCCTATTTCATTGTGGAGCTAGAGGAGTTAGAGCCCTGTCTATGTTGGTAGATAAGATGAGAGCACCCCTCCAGCTAGGATGGAGTCCGTCACTCCTCAGCAGGTCAGGCTTGGTCCTGTTTGTGGGTGAGTCCCAGAAAGAGGGCCAATTATCTACAAATTATATCTTTTGGGAGGGGCAGAAAACAGTTTAACCAGAGATTGAGTTGTGAGACTATGCTGTAGAGCTCATCATTCCCCCTAACTGGGAGGGGGCCGGAGACAATTACTTGATGCCGACACATCTTTCTAGCTGATTTACACGCTGAAGCTATGTTGCGCTTGGTGACCTCTGACTGTTTCATCCTAACATCGGTCCTCCAAGGACCAGGCTGTCTCTCCGTCTCCTCTCTCCAGGTTCTCCCTTCACTCCGGCGCTGCAAGAGTCGCCCGCCTGTCCGGCGCTGCCAGAGTCGCCCGCCGTGGCGAGGGTCCCCGCTCCAGAGGCGGGGACCCAAGCCTAAGGTGGGCCAAGCCTAAGGTGGAGCGGGGTCCACGTCCAGCACCAGAGCCGCCGCCATAAATAAGGCCCACCCGGACCCTCCCCTTTAAAGTCAGGTTTTGCGGCCGGAGTCCGCACCTTTGGGTGGGGGTACTGTCACGCCCTGGCCATAGAGGTTTTTATTCTCTATTTTGGTTAGGCCAGGGTGTGACTAGGGTGGGCATTCTATGTTCATTTTCTATGTTTTGTGTTTCTTTGTTGTTTGGCCGGGTGTGGTTCTCAATCAGAGGCAGCTGTCTATCGTTGTCTCTGATTGAGAACCAAACTTAGATAGCTTTTTCCCACTGGGTTTTTGTGGGTAGTTGTTTTCTGTTTTTGTGTCTGCACCAGACAGAACTGTTTCGGTTTCGTTTATTCTCTTTGTTGTTTTATTATTCAGTGTTCAGTTCAATATAAAAAGATGAACACGTACCACGCTGCACCTTGGTCCTCACCGTCTTGCACCAACAGCCGTTACACTAATCTGGAAAGTGCAGCCTATTTCTCTTAATCATATGACAATCAACTTTTAACAGTTGAATGTAGACACATATTTACAAATCTATACATACATACATACATACATACATACATACACACACCCACATACATATATACACACACCCACATACATATATACACACACCCACATACATATATACACACATATATATATACATACATATATACATATATATATACATATATACATATATATATATACACATATATACATACATACATACACATACATATACATATACATATATATATATATATATATATATATATATATATATATATATATATATATATATATATATATATATATATATATATATATATATATATATATATATATATATATATATATATATACATACATACACTTTTCTGAAATATGTCATCAAAATATCAAAATTATGCAATGGCTCGTTAAAGGTGCACATACAGTGGCAAGAAAAAGTATGTGAACCCTTTGGAATTATCTGGATTTCTACATAAATTGGTCATAAAATTAGATCTGATCTTCATCAACAGACAAACACAGTGTGCTTAAACTAATAACACACAAATTATTGTATTTTTCTCGTCTATATTAAATACATCATTTATTAAACATTCGCAGTGTAGGTTGGGAAAAATATGTGAACCCCTAGGCTAATGACTTCTCCAAAACCTAATTGGAGTCAGGAGTCAGCTAATGTAGAGTCCAATCAATAAGACGAGATTGGAGATGTTGGTTAGCGCTTCCCTGCCCTTTAAAAAAACTCACAAAGAAGCATAACCTGATGTGAACCATGCTTCAAAACAAGAAGACCCAAGATTAAGAAAAGTTGACTTGCATAAAGATGGAAAGGGTTACAAAAATACCTCTAAAAGCCTTGATGTTCATTGTCTATAAATGGAGAAAGTTCAGCACTGTTGCAACTCCCTAGGAGTGTATGTCCTGCAAAGATGACTGCAAGAGCACAGCGCAGAATGCTCAATGAGGTTAAGAAGAATCCTAGAGTGTCAGCTAAAGACTTACAGAAATCCCTGGAACGTGCTAACATCTCTGTTGACGAGTCTATGATACGTAAAACACTAAACAAGAATGGTGATTATGGGAGGACACCACGGAAAAAGCCACTGCTCTCCAAAAAAAACATTGCTGCACTTCTTAAGTTCACAAAAGAGAATCTGGAAGTTCCATAGTGCTATTGGCAAAATATTATGTGGACAGATTCAACTTTGGGGCGGCAGGGTAGCCTAGTGGTTAGAGCGTTGACTAGTAACCGAAAGGTTGCAAGTTCGAATCCCCGAGCTGACAAGGTACAAATATGTCGTTCTGCCCCTGAACAGGCAGTTAACCCACTGTTCCTAGGCCGTCATTGAAAATAAGAATTTGTTCTTAACTGACTTGCCTAGTAAAATAAAGTTGAGTTGTTTGGAAGGAACACACAACACTATGTGTGGAGAAAAAAAGGCACAGCACACCAACATCAAAACCTTACCCCAACTGTAAAGTATGGTGAGAGCTGCTTTGCTGCCTCAGGCCTTGGAAAAATGAATTCCCAAGTTTATCAAGATATTTTTCAGGATGTAAGGTTATTTGTCCGCCAATTGAAGATCAACAGAAGTTGGGTGATGCAACAGGACAATGACCCAAAACACAGAAGTAAATCAACAGATAGCTTCAACAGAAGAAAATACGCCTTCTGGAGTGGCCCAGTGAGAGTCCTGACCTCAACACGATTGAGATAATGTGGTATGACCTCAAGAGAGCGGTTCACACCAGACATCCCAAGAAAGTTGCTGATCTGAAACAGTTTTGTAAAGAGGAATGGTCCAGAATTCCTCCTGACCGTTGTGCAAGTCTGATCCGCAACTACAGAAAACGTTTGGTTGAGGTTATTGCTGCCAAAGGAGGGTCAATCAGTTATTAAATCCAAGGGCTCACATTTTTCCACCCTGCACTGTGAATGTTTAAATGGTGTGTTCAATAAAGATGTGAAAATAATTGTTTGTGTGTTATTAATTTAAGCAGACCATGTTTGTCTATTGTTGTGACTTAGATGAAGATCAGATCAAATTTTATGACCAATTTATGCAGAAGTACAGGTAATTCCAAAGGGTTCACATACTTTTTTTTGCCACTGTTTTTGCAAACTGCGCAAATGCAATTTTCTGGACACCAAATGTAGTCAGCATAAATATTTTTGTTTCATTTTGTTAAGACACAACAGGATCAGACTTGTCCAGAGAAGATTGTGGATAAATACTTTTTTAATTTTTCCATCTGTAAAATACGAAAGATATATATTGAAAATGCAGTTTTGGCACATTTTTTCACATAAAATGTTGTCTGGAATAAAAAATGTACAACATATCAACAAGTCTCTCTGGGCCAGTCTGAGGAATATATCCAAGGATAACCATATACAATTTGGTGAAGGCAGATGCTTCTGAAACTGAGAAAAAGGTGTTGGCCTGTGGGAAGAGTCTGACTTTCAAGAAATGGCATTTAAAGACAAGTACACCACTGAATTAAGACTACCAAAGGCCAAAAGCCTATTTAGACACAATCACCATTTCTTCAAAGTTACTAAAAGTAGTCCAGTTTGTAACATTCTGTATGAAATGGGCTTAGCAATGATGTGTAATTCAATGTCGTTAGCCTTGAAATTGACACGCCACTTTATGTGGTTAAAATTCATACAAATTCATACACGCAGTCAGTCAGGAAAGCAAAGACTAGCTTTTTCAAACAGAAATTTGCATCCTGTAGCTCTAACTCCAAAAAAGTTCTGGGACACTGTAAAGTCCATGGAGAATAAGAGCACCTCCTCCCAGCTGCCCACTGCACTGAGGCTAGGAAACACTGTCACCACCGATAAATCCATGATAATCGAGAATTTCAATAAGCATTTCTCTACGGCTGGCCATGCTTTCCTCCTGGCTACCCCAACCCCGGCCAACAGCACCGCAACCCCCGCAGCTACTTGCCCAAGCCTCCCCAGCTTCTCCCTCACCCAAATGCAGATAGCAGATGTTCTGAAAGAGCTGCAAAACCTCGACCCGTGCAAATCAGCTGGGTTAGACAATCTGGACCGTCTCTATCTAAAATTATCTGCCGCCATTGTTGCAACCCCTAATACCAGTCTGTTCAACCTCTCTTTTGTATTGTCCGAGATCCCTAAAGATTGGAAAGCTGCCGCGGTCATCCCTCTCTTCAAAGGGGGTGACATTTTAGACCCAAACTGTTATAGACCTATATCCATCCTGCCCTGCCTTTCTAAAATCTTCGGAATCAAAGTTAATAAACAGATCACTGACCATTTCAAATCCCACCGTACCTTCTCCGCTGTCCAATCCGGTTTCCGAGCTGGTTACGGGTGCACCTCAGCCATGCTCAAGGTACTAAACGATATCATAATCGCCATCGATAAAAGACAGTACTGTGCAGTCGTCTTCATCAACCTGGCCAAGGCTTTCGACTCTGTCAATCACCGTATTCTAATCGGCAGACTCAACAGCCTTTTGTTTCTCAAATGACTGTCTCACCTGGTTCACCAACTACTTCTCAGATAGAGTTCAGTGTGTCAAATCGGAGGGCCTGTTGTCCGGACCTCTGGCAGTCTCTATGGGGGTACCACAGGGTTCAATTCTCGGGCCGACTCTCTTCTCTGTATATATCAATGATGTCGCTCTCGCTGCGGGGGATTCACTGATCCACCTCTACGCAGACAACACCATTCTGTATACATCTGGCCCTTCATTGGAGACTGTGTTAACTAACCTCCAAACTAGCTTCAATGCCATACAACACTCCTTCCGTGGCCTCCAACTGCTCTTAAACCCTAGTAAAACCAAATGTAGGCTCTTCAACCGGTCGCTGCCCGTACCCGCCCGCCCGACTAGCATGGACGGTTCTGACTTAGAATATGTGGACAGCTACAAATACCTAGGTGTCTGGCTAGACTGTAAACTCTCCTTCCAGACTCATATTAAACATCACCAATCCAAAATTAAATCTAGAATCGGCTTCCTATTTCACAACAAAGTCTCCTTCACTCACATACCCTCGTAAAACTGACTATCCTACTGATCCTCGACTTTTAATTTTTTTTTTATTTTGTACCTTTATTTAACTAGGCAAGTCAGATAATATATTTTTTTTTCTTCTGCGATATCATTTACAATATTTTACTCAGAAAACTGCATGCAGTCTATCACAGTGTCATTTGTTTTGTCACCAAAGCCCCTTATGCCACCCACCACTGCGACCTGTATGCTCTAGTCGGCTGACCCTCGCTACATATTCATCGCCAGACACACTGGCTCCAGGTCATCTATAAGTCTATGCTAGATAAAGCTCCGCCTTATCTCAGCTTACTGGTCACGATAACACCCACCCGTAGCACGCGCTCCAGCAGGTATATCTCACCGGTCATCCCCAAATCCAACACCTTTGGCCGCCTTTCCTTCCAGTTCTCTGCTGCCAAGGACTGGAACGAATCGCTGAAGCTGGAGACTTATATTTCCCTCACTAACTTTAAACATCAGCTATCTGAGCAGCTAACCAATCGCTGCAGCTGTACATAGCCCATCTGTAAATAGCCCACCCAATCTACCTACCTCATCCCCATATTGTTTTTATTTACTTTTCTGCTCCTTTGCACACCAGTATTTCTACTTGCACATCATCATCTGCTCATCTATCACTCCAGTATTAATTTGCTAAATTGTAATTACTTCGCTACTATGCCATCCTCATGCCATTTGCACACACTGTATATAGACTTTCTTTTTTCTCTATTGTGTTATTGACTGTATGCTTGTTATTCCATGTGTAACTCTGTGTTGTTGTTTGTGTGGCATTGCTCTGCTTTATCTTGGCCAGGTCGCAGTTGTAAATGAGAACTTTTTCTCAACTGGCCTACCTGGTTAAATAAAGGTGAAATACAAATTGAATAAATACACGGCAGTAGTATGATGAACTGTAGAAAATATACATTTTCATCATGTTTTTTTTTTACACTTTCAATTTAACTTTTTGAAAATACTAATATTAGTGGACAAAAAAAACAACAAATATCAAAATTGAGGTAGATGCAATTTTGAGAGGTGGTTGCAAAAAATGTTTTTCCGCCTGTGGTGCTTGACTTTCAGGGCATTACCGTACCAGTAGGAACTTGACCGCCACCTGGTGGTTACTGGATGGGGCTACTCCACCACGCACTCAAATGCGTACATCTCACTTTCTGACCTATAGGGAGTTCTCCCTTTTAAATAATAATAGGCCATATTAATTTAGCCTACTGATCAGTGTAATCCGTATATGTCGAGGCCCGGACCTATATGTTCGCTGCTGTTTTAACCAAGATATCCATTGGAAATTGTGAAAGATTGAGTGAAGGCCTAATAATGACCTGTTTGTAGCTTATTACCATTTAGCTATGTTTGACACCATCCATCCAAATAGTTTGACAGCATTCCATTGGTTTGTCAATGTCAATAGGACAGGTGTGATCCAAATTGCCCCACTGTCCTTATAGCATACGTCAGAGATTCCAATTGCGTTTCCCCACATAGTTCGACTAGGGTGATGCATTAGTAACAAATTATGTTAATCGTCAGGTGACGTCGGTATTATGCCCCCATCCTCCTTCTAACCATCACATCACAGCCACCCGTCCCACCTCGTTGACGAGGCGACGATGGGTATATAAACCCCCTTGTGTTGGAGTGAATCAAAAGACCAGCGATTTGCTGCAAAGACACCAGTTGAAAAAGGAAAATTGCAGAAGCCAAGCAATAGAATCCACGCTGCTGGACGCAGACACCACTTGTCTTAACTACCTGTCGCTCACGTCAAGTCTTCTCAAAGTAAGTACAACTTTTAGGCTTGTGCATTTTAAATGTTTGCTAGTTTTGCTTGTATTACCTTTTAAGCTTACATTTCTTTGCATATTTGGGCATTAAAAAAATGAGTAGTTATTTGTGCAGTTCGTCATTGAAAAAATGTGATTGGTCCGATCACCTATAGCAATGATCTGCATGTTGCAACCTACAGTTAGAAGTGTTTCCCCAACAGGAGTTGGTTTGAAAATACTATAGAAATATTTTCAGAACCATGGACAGCTACGGGGCGAAAGTTGCGCAAATGAAATTTGGATAAAGTCGTGATTTCTGCAGGCACAACATGCATTCCTATAACAGCTGCAAATATTTGACAATAGCATAAAAAATCATGTTCATGTTGAATAAGCTACTATTTTCGCAATGACTAGTGAATTATAGCGAAAACATGTTTCAGATTTGACCAATTCTTTCTGCTGTTTTACTTGTTGCTTTTTCCCTTTCAAACTCATTCCTATTACTTTTGTCGGTAATTATTTAGATGTGAGTTCGAATTAGTAATCAAACATGGATAATTAGCTTGTACTGTAACTTGCTCTCAATACGCATTCAGTAGCCTACAGAAAATGCAGATTTCATTAAAGAATAATGCAGGATCGAAATGATCTACTACTAACAGGTCGACATCATTACGCCTGATGTTAGCCTTCTAAAACATGTTTTTATTAGGATGCCTGCTGATCTGTGAAATTGGTGTAATGTTGGCTATATTATTGAGCTCGGTTGAGGCTTTGTTAAATGATAAAATCGCGTGCTCCCTAACCCCATTCTCCTGACAACAGATGGCCGTTATGCTGAAACCCTGGACCGTCTTGGTCGCCTTGGTGTTGTGCGTGCTGGTGTGTCTCGGGACTTTCGTGGACGCTTACCCACCTAAACCGGAGAACCCCGGAGAAGACGCGGCTCCCGAAGAGCTGGCCAAATACTACACCGCGCTCAGACACTACATCAATCTCATCACGAGACAGAGGTACACAGCAGCGTTTGCTTTTTGAATTAGATTTCTTCCTGGTCCTAACATCAAGGGAAATGTTTTCTATTAAGTTATAAACCACATACCTCGTTTTCTTTTGGCAAATGGAGCTGTATTTCATTTTGATTCCGGACTAGGTTAAGTCGTCTACTGTGACAGTGGCCCCTGAGTGTTCTGCTCTTATTGTTGCCTCAAGCTCTTAAATGTTCCATACACCATGATATTTATTTTCAACATTTTATTACAGGGCACTCTCAAAAAGATTTAGGCCCTCCTCCTATAAATAATGCCATAGCAATAAAAACCGGTGAAGACAGACCCATGTGAAGTCTCCAAATCCAATTATGGATCTCTGTGTGCAGGCAGGTTCCCTATAACATATTCTATATTGATATGGTAATGTCTGGGTCGAATAGGTGGTCTCTGTCTTATTGCTGATATGGCACTGGATCAGGCACACCTGATATTATTCACGATATTCAAATAGGCCATTTGACCTTTAAAGAAAACCTATCCAACCCTCTTACATTCAATTTAGAGGGGAAACAGGTTTACTCTTTTGTAAATCCATTATCATATAGCATCCACATTTAAGTTGTCATAATATCACAATGGCCTGGATGATGACCAGTAATATCCTGGAATAGTGTAGATCAGAACTACATAGTCCAAGAGGAACGACACTTGGTGGAGTTTGTTCTTCTTGTCTGCCATAATCACACATTGGTCTACATTTGACATTTTAGTCATTTAGCAGACACTCTTTTCAGAGTGACTTCCAGGTGCAATTCGGATTACGTGCCTTGCTCAAGGGCACATAGGCAGAATTTCTACCTGGTCAGGGGGGGGGGGGGTTCAAACCAGTGACCTTTCAGTTACTGGCCCAATGTGCTCTTAACCGTTAGGCTACCTGCCGCCAAATGTGAACGACCAATCGGAAATGCTCATTTGAAACATTAGAGAAGCTTTGCTTGCTGCAAGAGCACTGATTTTCCAGGGAATCCAAACTATACAACAGTAATGATGTCTTCTGCATTCTCACAAAGTGGTTTCTAAGTGGGGAGATGAGTGCGTGGTGTGACAATGATGGTTCCCTTTTACATCTTGTTACAACCGGCTGTCTATGGAGCAGATGTGATTGCCTCGGTCGCTTTCTTAGAAGGCATGGCTGATCATGCTTACCTCCGCTTCACCGGTATCACTTTGGAGTGCCTAGTGGGGTTGAATTGGAGTGTAAAATTGCACAGCCATTATGAATGCCAGGTTAGGTGGCATGATGGGGAAAGTGAACATCTTCCACTCAAAACGTTTTCCCCACAGAGGAAGCAATTCCAGCCAAATCCCGCTGAGATATTCAACTTCCAATTTCAAAGAGAAATTGATCGTTTGTACAGACATTATCTGCGCAGGGAGTGCTCATACAAAAACAGACAAACACACAGGAAAAGAAAAACTATTTGATTTTGCCCGAATAATCCAAGCGTAGTCTATAACCTACCTTATGACAGAGAACTACATTATCATGCTATTTAAAACCCTCATTATCTTTGGTAGTTGAGCAAGAAAGGCCTCGAACAGCCTCTTTTCAGAGGAAAGGAGCTCTGACTCACGATCGGTTCTAATTGGCCTTGTCTGGTGGCCCCAGTGTCTGTAGGAGTTTGTGGGCTGACATGCTCAAGTTTCAAACATACACATAATTACATCACCCCTCTCCCATTACACACACCTCCGACAGCTGCCGTGGCACCTTGAGACACATTCAGACAGCAAAATGTTCTACCTGTCATCGAGAAGTGGGGTCCTCCTGCAGCATGCTTAGAGTGGAGTGGAAGTTTGACTGTCTTTTCTCTCTCTCTCGTTCTTTTTTTCTTTTTTCTAGGTATGGAAAGAGGTCCACCCAGGAGGGAGTGATGTCAGAGTTGCTGTTCGGCAACAATGCAGAGAGAGACCAGAGATCAAGGTCAGTCCATCAAAGATATCAAAAAAGGACAATGCAATTTCAACGGAAGGTGCAAAGACTGTTATCTCTTTGTTTCGTTGGGGTTACATCAATAGGGTAGTGTCAAAGAATGGCCACTTTATCAGCTACAGCCACCTACTGTACAGAAAAATACTGGTGCACAGCTTTTAGTAGGTCTGACTTTGGGTAGCCCGGGAGTGAAGCCAAAGGTTAATTTCCACAGGACTCATTCTCTCCTCTCTCTCTCACTCTCTCTCTCCCTCGTGCCCTCTTTCCTCTGTTCCATCTCCAGATATGACGACTCCTACGTGTGGTGATTCCTCTTCCTCATTGGGCATTCTCTCCAGGTGTCCACCAATACCTGGAGAGGCCAACCAGTGCCTCCCACAACCGCCACCCCCTCTGACCCATGGCCACAACCAATGACCATCACAGGACCTTAAGACAACATAAAAATCAACCTTATATAGCTAACCCTCCTTTCCCCCCTCTTCTCTCTCTCTCTGACTTCTCACTCGAAGTCTCAGCCTCACTTCCTCACACGAAGACAATTGTACATAATGAATAGTTGATTTAAGATATAAAATAAAAAATATAATGATTTGATGAAATCATATGTGTAACCTACAATGCTGTATGTCTTAGCAGAGTATGCTCTTTTATGGTTGGAACTGTATAAATGCTTTGTGTGTGATTAAAGTTTGATGGATGACTATGACAAGAGAGATGATTGTGTCTCATTCGTTCTTACAGTCAAAATGATTGTGGCATTTTAAAAGGATCTCTTGGAGTAAAATAATGTATTGATGAGCAGAAGACATTCATTCTAGTTGAAAATGGATAACACCCTCTGTGAGGACTTTCCCCAACCATGTCACCATAAGGCTATGGGTGACTTCTACTAGCCGGCTTGAAAATCAGACATCTGTTGTGTCTGTTGCAAGTACTGGACATCAGGCTATGTCTCCTCTTGATAAATATGCAAATGATTGCTCTTCACTGTAATACTTCTCTTCCTCCAGTAGATGTCACTCCTGTAAGGCAGGTTCCTGACATGAACACGAGTGCGGAGTGAATACAATGTGAACGCTGATTGAATGAGTAAACACTGATTTTCTGAAATACATATATTATAATGGAGTACATATAGTTTAATCATATATTTTAATATGATATAATCATATATTTTACATATAGTTTAATCATAACATATATACGTGTATGCATAATTTAAGTACCATCATTTGCTTAGCGCACGTGTTGCTTGAGTTGAAGAGAATATGGAATTATAGCATTTTTGATAGATTGACATCTTGACCATTCAGTTCCATTAAAGCCACAATATGTAAGATTTCCATTTGCTCAGGTTGCCCTTTCAACGAATGGAATAGCCATGATTTCTGAGGAATGTGACTCATAGATGCCCTGTCCTACCTTATCATAACCAAAGCAATAAGGACATTTTACGCCATTGAGTATGATATTTTAAACGTGCTCTGCACAACTTAAGAGTGTGGCTTTAACCCAAACAAATGTGTATTTGTTCCTAAATGTGAATAGGAATATTCCTTGGAAGAATAAGGATTACACACAGATCATGTGATGAGAATCATGTAAATCCGTGACATGTAATGGTGGTCAATTATTTGTATCAAGAATGTTTGTGTGTTCTCGACTTGTAGGCCTTTCATTGTTATTGTAAAAACATGAAATGGGTGTGCAATAATTATTTGTTTACTAGCTTAGAAAGACTGTAAAAGACATGGACAGGATATCTATTCTACACAACGGCCATATGTAGCTGGTGGGGCACACATTGAGGAAAAAAAGTGCGTTGCCCGTTTAAATCTCCATCCCGACGACTTTACAGTGGTTCGACAATCCGTAGAGGTTCAGAGATCTCAAATTAAACGGAGACGACGCGACCACGAGACGTAACAGGTTAGTGCAGTCCGTTTATGTAGAATTGCGTTATGTTTTTAAATTATACGATATATTTTCAGTGGAATGGGGTGTTTTTCGTTGTGCTTTGTTTGCGTGTGGGGGCATCATGCTGTCAAGTAGTAGATGATTCCGATAATGTAGATACAGAGTCAGGCAAATACTCAAATGGATCAAGACATAGCCTAACCGAACCCAATTTCTATTAATACCTACATAATTGTGTTTCGCATTGGTTTCATGTTAAATTATGTATGCGTTTCTCTGTGTCTCGGTTGCAGACCCCCAGCGTTAGGTGTGCTGTCTGACTACCATATGTGGGCGTGAGCTATCGGCTACGCACCAAAGATAACGGTTCTCTTCAGTAATTTAAGTAAATCTAAATACACACTAATATGAAGACTGTTTTGTAATACAATATTTTCGTTAGTGGAAAAATATAATTTGTGAATAGTGTGGTATAGTGGTGCATGCTGCAAGCAAAACAGCACAATGCGCCCCCTACACTCAGACAAACACTTACGCACGCACACCACCTGCACACGCAGACTTTTGGCAAGGTACAGTAGGATCATAAGATCACACATGTCATGTCATGTAGGCTATAAGACGCACCTAACCATACTCTCTCTCTATCTGGGGTGTGGAGGAGTTTGCTCAGGTGTAAGAATCAGACCTTTGGAACATTGCCTTTTCTAGTTTGTATATTGTATGTTGAAGCACAAAAGTGAAAGTGGACGGTCCTTCTAATAACAAAATGACACTATTGTAGACCTCAAAATTCAAAAGGCACTCTCACATCTGAGCAATATGAGAAATGGAGAGGGATGGGAGAGAGATGGGAGGGAGAAAAGGATGGAGAGAGGAATGGTAGGGTGGGAGGAGGTGGAGGGATGAGAGAGAAGGATGGAGAGAGAAGAGAAAATATGCAAGTACCCACGTTGGTCTGCCCATTATGAGTGAGGAGAAAGGGAAAGAGAAAGGCAAAGGGAGGGAGGGATGGAGAAGAATGGAAAGAGGATATTAACTACCCAAGTGGACTGCCTGCCCTATGGTTCGTAAACCCCCCAATATGAATGAACATGAGGAGGGAGAGAGGTGAGGCAGGAAACCTCCCTAGGGATCTGTGTGTTATTGCTGAGCTTGCATATTATCTACCGTCGGCTAGGAGCACTGTGGCGGGTGATGTGGTAGCAAGGTTGCCATTTAGTAGTAGAGCTACTGAGCTATTTCAGTAGGGGAATATTGTACAGTAAGCAGGATCTCTTTATGCCAAGAGATAAAATAGGTACAATAGTAGAAAAAGCAAGTGGATGTTTTGGGTGCTCTCTAAAGTTTTTTAGGTTATTTTCTCCATCCAATTGAAATCAGTTCAATGCAGATTAACCTTTCGGTTACTGGCCCAACACTCTAACCACTAGGCTACCTGCCACCCCAAAACGGCTGTACTATTTGCAGAGTTAGCGCCAGGTAAATGTTGCAAGTCTTAAGCCATTCAGCCAATCCTGAACCTGCGACCAAAAACTAGCTACATATGGACAGTACCAAAACAAATTAGCTAATGATTCTGTCTCTTCGCAGCAATATATATAACATTCCATTAGTTGCAAGAATTTGGTAGAATAATTTATATTGAAAAAAGTTGACTCCAGCGTTGTTTTGTGTATCAGTTCATAAACCATGTGTCATGGATCTCTTCCCAAGTATTTTGCAATCTATATGGCACCTTCGTTAGCTATAGCCATTTGGGAGGATTTATTACACTACAAAATAAAAAAAATATTCTTAGTTTGGCCTGCACCCATGTTGAAATAAGTCTCCTCTAGTTATTGTTTGTCTGATTGTAACGGTTACTGCTTTGCTAAGGGCTCAAATACATGATTCAGTTATAAAAGCTATACTTTTTATATTGCTTCGTACTATTTGTCAGAATCATAATTCAGCATACAAGTCATCAACATTAGATGCCATTGTATCTGCCAGGTTATGGTACAACATCATGCACAGGGTATTCTGCCATGGAAATGGCTGACTGCACATCATAATCTAATGAAAATGCAGAATAAATATCCGCACACACAGACTTGCTCCTAGAAAGGGACATGTTATTTAAATGGTTTAGGTCAGACATTCCAACCATTGCTTAATTTTTGTGTTAGATTCATCTTCCCCCATGTATACACTCTTAGGTTACATTTTGTGCATAAAAGACAAACAAGCCACCACATCTGTCAGTGGCTTTATGGATTGATTAACCATATTGCCCCTAGATGTCTCCAGATGTACTCCCTCTCCACCTTCTTCTTGCACAACGCCTAGCCTCTCAGCAGTGTGAATGTGCGTTAAAGGGTAGGGGTACAAAGCGGTACATCTCATTGGTTGCCTACCTCCCATGAGGGCATAATCACCTTTTCCTTTTTTCGGGTGGCCAGCTGAGGAGGCTGGAAGGCTGCTTTGTTTCCCCACCTATAACATTGGCATGAGTGGTGGAATGATGGAACGGTGTGTGTGTGTGTAGCTTAGATTAATCACCCCTGCTGACAGTGCTCCTCTACCTCCGTTCCCCCTGCTCCCCCCTCTCCATCCCAGAAGCCGCGCTGAAAATATGCATCCCGATCCCTTTCCCTAAGCATCATTACTTGTCACTATGGCGGCTGCAGACTGTACTAGCAGATCGTCATAGCAACTGGCTGACGGGGAAGAAATGAGGCAGTCCATTTCAGTGCCTTGTAAAAGTATTCACCCCTTGGGTTTTTTTCCTATTTTGTTGAATTACAACCTGCAATTTAAATGGATTTTTATTTGTATTTCATGTAATGGACATACAGAAAATAGTCCAAATTGGTGAAGTGCAATGAAAAAAATTACTTGTTTCACAAAATTCAAAAAAATGTTAAACGGAAAAGTGGTGCGTGCGTATGTATGTATTCACCCCCTTTGCTATGAAGCCCCTAAATAAGATCTGGTGCAACCAATTACCTTCAGAAGTCACATAATTTGTTAAATAAAGTCCACCTGTGTGCAATTTAAGTGTCACATGATCTGTCACATGATCTCAGTATATATATATACACACACCTGTTCTGAAAGGCCCCAGAGTCTGCAACACAACTAAGCACCACCAAGCAAGCGGCACCATGACGACCAAGGAGCTCTCCAAACAGGTCAGGGACAAAGTTGTGGAGAAGTACAGATCAGGGTTGGGTTATAATAAAAAGTATCCAAAACTTTGAACTTCCCACGGAGCACCAGAAAATCCATTATTTAAAAATTGAAAGAATATGAGACCACAACAAACCTGCCAAGAGAGGGCCACTCACCAAAACTCACAGACCAGGCAAGGAGGGCATTAATCAGAGAGGCAACAAAGAGACCAAAGATAACCCTGAAGGAGCTGCAAAGCTCCACAGCGGAGATTGAAGTATCTTTCCATAGGACAACTTTAAGCTGTAAACTCCACAGAGCTGGGCTTTACGGAAGAGTGGCCAGAAAAATGCCATTGCTTAAAGAAAAAAAATGAGCCAACACGTTTGGTGTTTGCCAAAAGGCGTGTAGGAGACTCCCCAAACATATGGAAGAAGGTACTCTTGTCAGATGTTACTAAAAATTGAGCTTTTGGTCCATCAAGAAAAACACTGTCTGGCACAAACCCAACACCTCTCATTACCCGAAAACACCATCCCCACAGTGAAGCATGATGGTGGCAGCATTATGCTGTGGGATGTTTTTCATTGGCAGGGACTGGGAAACTGGTCCGAATTGAAGGAATGATGGATGGAGCTAATACAGAGAAATTCTTGAGGGAAAACTGTTTCAGTCTTCCAGAGATTTGAGACTGGGACAGAGGTTCACCTTCCAGCAGGACAATGACCCTAAGCATACTGCTAAAGCAACACTCGAGTGTTTTAAGGGGAAACATTTAATTGTCTTGGAATGGCCTAGTCAAAGCCCATACCTCAATCCAATTGAGAATCTGTGATATAATTTAAAGATTTCTGTACACCAGCAGGAACCCATCCAACTTGAAGGAGCTGGTGCAGTTTTGCCTTGAAGAATGGGCAAAAATCCCAGTGGCTAGATGTGCCAATCTTATAGAGACATATCCCAAGAGACTTCCAGCTGAAATTGCTGCAAAAGGTGGCTCTACAAAGTATTGACTTTGAGGGGTGAATCGTCATGCACATTCAAGTTTTATTTTTTTTTTGTCTTATTTCTTGTTTGTTTCACAATAAAATATTTTGCATCTTTAAAGTGGTAGGCATTTTGTGTACATCAAATGATACAAACCCACAAAAAAAATATTTTATTCCAGGTTGTAAGGCAACAAAATAGGCAAAATGCCAGGGGGGAGCTAGGCTTGTTTGACCACAGATCTATAGGTCGATAGCCCTAGGAGATGTGTTATACAGCAGCTCTGTCTATCAGTCAGAGTGTGTGCAGATAAAGCCGATCGACCACACTCAGTCCTTGGCGTCAGAATAGCATCATGGGAGACCTGTGGTTTCTGGCATAATGTAGGTTTTATTGGACTGGACCTCTGTGTATGTCTCTGTGTGTGTGCATGTGTGTGTGTATGCTTGCGTGCATATGTACACTGTACATACGTGCATGCATGTGTGTGTGTGCCTGTTGTGGCTCTCCCTACAAAGGGGCTATTTTCAGCCCTAGCTTATTAGAGTAGATCAGTGGACAGAGAGGAAAGGAGAGCTGCTGGCTTACTATGGGATGGATGTAAGGTAGCCATCGCCAGCCAAGCGCACACATGGAAGTTGGAACACCATTAAATCTAATGAAATATTTCACAGGACAGATACTGTATGGCTGGATTCACTGACACAGGACATATTTCTCTTCTTACCATTTTACAGATAAAGTATATTTTCTTTTATGACTTGTCAAAACAGTCGTACAATTCTTCTGACATGAAATGTTATTTGAAGATGGGCAATGACATTTTCACTCCTTATCACATTCATCAGTTGAGTCCATCTATTCAAATGTAATTGGTGCCACTGTCTATTTTAAATCAAACCAACTATTACTTTGGGAAAATATGCCTCAACAATGTTTTGTGGGGGTCATAGGTAGGCCTAAGGCCACTCGTCACCGGTGTTGTGTAATGGGTCTGCTGTTGGTCAGTGTGTTGTTGTTGCCCACATGACTGCCCTCTGACAAGATGTGTTAATAGGCTACTGAGGGGGTTAACAGGCTACCTGAGTTCAAGGGTCACTCATTAAAAATGTTTCAGCAGCAATGGTTCTCTATTTTGACTTTAGACCAGCAGTAAGAGAGAAGAAACATTTGCGGTCACGAGAGTTTGTGGTCGTCATACCGATTCATTTGTTTGCGGCTACACACATATTATGCTTTCCATTATGTTCAAAGTAGCCTGAATCCTAACTACAGTGATTTTGGTCACGATTCACTTGAAAGTTCATGTTAATGCTAATGTAAATCCTTACTTTGTTTGTCCTTGACTGTCATTGTAGAGGGGTCCTTCGTGTTTCCTGGTCGGAGATTGTGAGAGACAAACGGGGGTGCTTTCCAGAGCTTTTAAACTGTTGATTTGGCATGTTTCAATGGCTTGAATGAAAAAGTAAATGTTGCCAAAGCGAAGTGATGCACATAACAATTATGAAAACAACAGCGACAAGAATAAGAGCAGTACCTATAATAGTAAAGAAAACGTATATATATATATATATATATATATATAACAGATTAAACAAATACATATCTAATACAGAAGTGTAATAACTGTAGTAATGGTAGAAGCAGGTGTAATCTATGTGAGTCATTCAAGAGTCACTCCTCATGTCATACTGCCTGTCTTGCTGCCTCAGAAGTATAAGGGAACTCGTCCTCCTCTTCTGAGGAGGAGTAGCGAGAAGAATCGGAGGACCGATGCGCAGCGTGGTAAGTGTCCATAATGTTTATTCAAACACAACAGAACACTGGAACAAAACAATAAACGTGAATAAACGAAACAGTCCCGTGTGGTAACAAGCACTGACACGGAAGACAAACACCCACAACTCAAAAGTGAAACCAGGCTACCTAAGTATGATTCTCAATCAGGGACAACGATTGACAGCTGTCTCTGATTGAGAACCATACTAGGCCGAACACAGAAATCCCAAATTATAGAAAAACGAACATAGACAACTCACCCAACTCACGCCCTGACCATACTAAAACAAAGATATAATAACAGGACTAAGGTCAGAATGTGACATTACCCCCATACCTCCGCCGACCTTGGACTGGGGACCCTAGCCACGGGTCCCGAATTTACGGGAGATTCCGGCAGCGCAGGACAGGCGGGAGACTCCGGCAGCTCCGGAGTGAAGGGCGATTCTGGCAGACAGTGTTTTGGGGGGTTGGTGCTGAAGTGGGGCCGCTGCTCTCTTTTTGTTCTCCTTTATTGCCCCTACCTCTCCATTCTTACCATACGTTGAGCCTGTTGTCATGGATACCACGAATAAGAAATCCAGAGGTCTTCACGTTCCAAAATGGAACTGGGGCTTTCCCACCGAGCCTGATATGCATAAATAAAACATGTTTATATAGAGATCCATTCTGAACGGACCCAAGGATTACTAGACCCATTTCACATATAGACCTGGTTGGATCCAGACCCGGTCCGATTTGATCCGAGGAAAGCTACTTAATTAACCAGAGCTGATAAAGCGCGTGGGAGAGGAGGGAGAGAGAGGTGCTGCTCTAGCAGGCGGGAGAGAGGCCGTACTGTGTGAGCAAGTGAAACAGGAGCAGGGAGGGAGAGACAGCAACCAACTAAACCGACTCACGCTACAGGAGACTAGGTTATTTATCATCAAATATGATTACGTTGTACTTGTCTTGACTGCATCAAACCGGGAGAAGTTAGTTAAGATGGATCATGGAGACCTCTAGCTAATATGCAAAAATATGGACAAGACTTAGATTTAAGTGCCTTTGAATGGGGTATGGTAGTAGGTGCCAGAACTGCAACACTGCTGGATTTTTTACTCTCAATAGTTTACCGTGTGTATCAAGAATGGTCCACCACCCGAAGGACATCCAGACAACTTGACACAACCGTGGGAAGCATTGGAGTCAGCATTGGCCAGCATTCCTGTGGAACGCTTTCGACACCTTGCAGAGTCCATGCCCGACTCAATGTTAGGAAGGTTTTCCTAATGTTTTGTACACTCAGTGTATATAAGTCAAGAAAACATCAGTGCTTATTGGTCGTCCATCGTTCAAACTTGAATATAATCTGCTGATGGGAAAACAGCACTCTGCTAGTGAATATTATACTAAGAAAAATGTCCAAATGCACCTGTTGGATTCTATGCTGGTATAAATGTGTATCATTACTGTCCATTAGAGGTCTTCATGGATCCCCCTGTACCCGAATACCCGAGACCCGATCCTGGACCGAGCGAGTTCGGATCCAGAATTTTAAAAAAATGTCACGGGTCTGGGTCGGATCTGATATGATTGTCGGGTCTCGGTTGTGTAGTTTTAACTGACTTGTCCGGAAGGACCCATACAGACCCGAACACGACTACTGCAGTAGAGAGAGAGAGAGAGAAATTGCGTAATTTATACTGCTGCTCTTTGCTTTTCACGAGACTGGTGCGTGTAGCTTGTGGTTGTTGGCCAATCATAAGTCATCAAAGTGTCAATAGGCTAAAACCATAGAGTCTTTATGTGGGCAAATGTCAGGAGACACCTAATCAATGGAAGATGGAATTAAAATTACGGAGTTAAAGGAGCAGGATAGGCTACAATGACCAACTGGTAGGCTGCTACTTTAGTGGCTTGCGAAAGTATTCACCCCTCCTTGGCATTTTTCCTATTTTGTTGACTTACAACCTGGAATTTAAAAAAAAAGGGGGGGGATTGTATCATTTGATTTACACAACATGCCTACCAATGTAAAGATGTATAACTACCCCCCCCCCCCAATGTATTCACCCCCCCCCCCCCTCCCCCCTCCCCCTCTTGGGATATGTCTCTATAAGCTTGGCACATCTAGCCACTGGGATGTTTGCCCATTCTTCAAGGCAAAACTGCACCAGCTCCTTCAAGTTGGATGGGCTCCTGCTGGTGTACAGCAATCTTTAAGTCACACCACAGATTCTCAATTGGATTAAGGTCTGGGCTTTGACTAGGCCATTCCAAGACATGTAAATGTTTACCCTTAAACACTCGAGTGTTGCTTTAGCAGTATGGTTAGGGTCATTGTCCTGCTGGAAGGTGAACCTCCGTCCTAGTCTCAAATCTCTGGAATATTGAAACAGGTTTCCCTCAAGAATTTCTCTGCATTTAAAACCATCCATCATTCCTTCATTTCTGACCAGTTTCCCAGTCTCTGCCGATGTAAAACATCCCACAGCATGATGCTGCCACCACCATGCTTCACTGTGGGGATGGTGTTCTCGGGTGGTGAGAGGTGTTGGGTTTGTGCCAGACATAGCGTTTTCCTTGATGGCCAAAAAGCTACATTTTAGTCACATCTGACCAGAGTACCTTCTTCCATATGTTTGGGGAGTCTCCCACATGCCTTTTGGCAAACACCAAACGTGTTTGCTTATTTATTTCTTTAAGCAATGGCTTTTTTTCTGGCCACTCCTCCGTAAAGCCCAGCTCTGTGGAGTGTAAGGCTTAAAGTAGTACTATGTCAGATACTCCAATCTCCGCTGTGGAGCTTTGCAGCTCCTTCAGGGTTCTCTTTGGACTCTTTGTTGCCTCTCTGATTAATGCCCTCCTTGCCTTGTCCGTGAGTTTTGGTGAGTGGCCCTCTCTTGGCAGGTTTGTTGTGGTGCCATATTCTTTAAAATGTTTAAATAATGGATTTATTGGTGCTACGTGCTCCGTGTTCAAAGTTTCAGATATTATTTTAAAACACAACCCTGTTTATATTTTAAATTTCACATTTATTTAACCAGGTAGGCCAGTTGAGAACAAGTTCTCATTTACAACTGCGACCTGGCCAAGATAAAGCAAAGCAGTGCGACACAAACAACACCACAGAGGTACACATGGAATAAACAAACGTATAGTCAATAACACAGTAGAAAAAGTCTATATACAGTGTGTGCAAATGACGTGAGGAGGTAAGGCAATAAATAGGCCATAGTTGCGAAGTAACAATTACAATTTAGCTAATTAACACTTGAGTGATAGATGTGAAGATGATGATGTGTAAGTAGAAATACTGTTGTGCAACGGAGCAAAAAAGTTAATAAAAACAATATGGGGATGAGGTAGGTAGATTGGATGGGCTATTTACAAATGGGCTGTGTACAGCTGCAGCGACCAGTAAGCTGCTCAGATAGCTGATGCTTAAAGTTAGTGAAGGAGATATAAGTCTCCAACTTCAGCGATTTTTGCAATTCATACCAGTCATTGGCAGCAGAGAACTGGAAGGAAAGGCGGCCAAAGGAGGTGTTGGCATTGGGGATGATCATTGAGATATACCTGCTGGAGCACGTGCTACGGGTGGGTGTTGTTATGGTGACCAGTGAGCTGTGATAAGGCGGAGCTTTACCTAGCAAAGACTTACAGATGACCTGGAGCCAGTGGGTCTGGCGACAAATATGTAGCGAGGGCCAGCCGACGAGAGCATACAGGTCGCAGTGGTGGGTGTTATTTGGGGCTTTGGTGACAAAACGAATGGCACTATGATAGACTGCATGCAGTTTGCTGAGTAGTGTTGGAGGCTATTTTGTAAATGACATTGCCGAAGTCGAGGATCAGTAGGATAGTCAGTTTTACGAGGGTATGTTTGAAAGCTCGAGTGAAGGAGGCTTTCTTGCGAAATAGGAAAGCCGATTCTAGATTGAATTTTGTATTGGAGATGTTTAATATGAGTCTGGAAGGAGAGTTTCCAGTCTCGCCAGACACCTAGGTATTTGTAGTTGTCAACATATTCTAAATCAGAACCGTACAGAGTAGTGATGCTAGTCATGCGGGCTTATGCAGGCAGCGATCGATTGAAAAGCATGCATTTAGTTTTACTAGTGTTTAAGAGGAGTTGGAGGCCACAACTGGAGGTTAGTTAACACAGTGTCCAAAGAAGGGCCAGATGTATACAGAATGGTGTTGTCTGCGTAGAGGTGGATCAGGGAGTCACCCACAGCAAGAGCGATCTCCTATCTACAGGAATGGATTCCACAAATTCTGGATCTACCTCCTCCCACGCACCCACTGGAGATCGAGAGGGCCCATTGCACCCTACAGAGGTGGCTGCCTGGCCAGGTTGCACCCAGGGCATTTGTCATTACATTTCTACAGTACCAGGACATTGTTCGCATCCTCTCTGATGCCTGAGCAAAGGGAGAGCTCAAGTACGGAGATGCCAGAATCATGATCTTTCCGGATCTTTCTCCCATACTACACAAGAGGAGGATGGCTTTCTCCCCACTGAATAGACTTCTGCGTCAGGCTGCCTTGGCATACGGCCTGCGCTACCCAGCAACTTCGTGGATCGAATCCAAGAATGGTGAGTGCACATTTGACTCTGTGAAGATGGCTTATACATACATGAGGAAAGAACTTCCTGACTTGTTCACATCTACTACACCTAGAGGAACTGTCTTTTGAACTTGGATACAGTGGATAGTGAACTTTTAGCACATGAGGAAACAACAAAATTACTCATATGATTGACTGGCTGGCTGGCTAGCTGGCTAATGTTGTCTGTGCTATTTAGCCAGCTCGCTAGGTTTACAAGGGTGTAGCTATAGCTACTATACAGCCACACTATGCCAGGTAGTTACACTTTTGCTCTATAATTTTATTTTACTCAGAGAGGCCGAGTCGGGTTTGGTTAAATAGTTATGTGGCTTTTGACAGGGTTTCAAGCCTAACTGTTTATATTACTTCAGGGAATTTTAGCACTATTACGTTGGCTGGCTTGTTTATTGTTAGAGATGTATGCTAGCGTTAGTGATACCGAGGCAGGGATAAGCTGCACACTGGCTGGCCGCCTAATTGCCAGCCGGCTGATAGCTTTACACTTGTGTATGTGCGTACATGTGTGTATATAGAATATTTGGGGGGAGGGTGAACTCAGGAGGATGGTGATCGTTTAACTACTTGTCCCCATTTTATATTTGAGAGACGATAGTTATCGTCTGGTAAAGGTTTTTGTTTATACATCATAGCTTGATGTCTTTTTGCCTGACCTGCTGGGGTGCTTTTGTGGTCATCGCTTTTGTCGCCGCGCAGCACAGGTTTCAGGGCGCATTGGGGAATGCCGATTGGTTGACATTTGGGTGTGCGGGTAGGCTCTGTTGGTGACTATGAACGCACCTGAGGTTTTTGTTGTTGTTGTTGAGACATGCTCAAGTGGGGCTAAATAGTCTGGTCATTATTTGTTGTAATCAAATTGTATTTTGTTACTTGACAAAAAAATGTCATGCTACAAGGAACAGTCAATGTACTTCTAATTCCATCTACATGTCATTTAGAATTAACCTAATTCGAGCGATGCTATGCATAGCAGGTACATCTAGCTTTAAGACTAGATTCTAAGGGTATGAGTTCTTTAACTCCCTCAGTTGAGGAGGAGGTTGGGTAGGTTTGTGGTAGGGTCAGGGTATTAGCTCAGAAGATGTTTACTACTTTATACTTTCATCATTTAATTTTGTATAAGTTGTAGACACTCAACGCAATTTGGTTTCTTTCTTTTTCCCTATTTCTTATTTTCTTTAAAGATGTCGGCACCTAATATCTATACATTTATGACACTTAACATTAAGGTACTAAATGCCCAGTCAAGCGCAAACACATTCTGAATTATCTAAAGCAGCATAAGGTTGATATAGTTCTCCTTCAGGAGACACACCTAACTGACTCTGAGCATGATAAACTGAAGATCGAGTGGGTGGGTCGAGTGTACTATTCATCTTTCACCTCTCGGGCAAGAGGGGTGGCCATACTCATTAATAAGCATTGCCCCTTCCAGATACAATCTCAGATTAAAGACAAAGGGGGAAGGTTTGTGATCATTCAAGGTTTCATTAACATGGAGCCCATTATCATTGTGAATATGTATGGGCCTAAACATGATGATCCTAAATTGTTACCAAGACATCTTTTTGAAGTTAATGTGCCCATCATCAGAGATCATAATGGCAAGGGGTTTTAACTTGGTACTGGACCCTTCCAGTGATAGATATTCCTCTAATAGTATCAACCTCACACAGGCAGCTAAAATGTTAAATGCAGAAATGAAACATTTTGGACTTGTAGACTTCTGGAGATTTCACAACCAAAAGGTTAAAGAATACTCATTTTACTCCCCTGTCCATAACAGTTACTTTATTTACGTATTTCTTATTCCTGCAGCCAAGGAAAGTTTAACTACTGGGTGTACGTACTTACCAAGATGTATATCAGATCATTCTGCCCTGCTGGCTTCAGTGCCACTCAGTAAAACACAACCACCCTCAAGAAGATGGAGGTTTGGCACATACTTACTAAATAATCACACATTTGTAACATTTCTGAACACTCATATAGACATATTTTTTAGCACCGATAACAACTCTGCCCCCCCCCCCAAATCATATCCTTTAGTTCAGGTGCTCGTAAGATGTATAAGGCTCAAGTAGATTCAATGGAAAATGAAATTAGAGATCTGGAAAATGGACATAGTGTAACATTTGACGACTCAACTCTACAAAAATTTGACTCGATTGGAACATAACACCCTGATGACCCATAAAGTGGAAAATGCTCTTCGGAGAACAAAACAAAACAAAACTACTACGAACATGGAGATGAAGCAGGAAAGTTGCTTGCTTGGCAGATAAGAGAGTTAGAGTAGAGTTATGAGCTCTATTAAGCTACCCAATAACACAGTTGTTCAGTCCTGAGGAAATTAATCTAGTCTTCAGGGAGTTTTATAAAACATTGTACAAGTCTGAAGGCCACAATGCATGAGTTTTTGAACAAACTCAATTTACAAACTTTAAGTGATGAGGATAGAGAGCACCTGGAGAAAGAGATTACCTCAGAGGAAATTAGGGAATCCATTTTCAACACTGCTTGAGGAAAATCACCAGGGTTAGACGGATTCCCTATTGAATTCTATCGATCCTTTTTACCCAAACTAATTGAGCCTTTCTGCAGTATGTTTAATTATGCCATAGAGACAGAAAAGCTCCCAGACACATTTGAACAGGCACTGATCACAGTTTTGTTAAAATCTGGGAAAGATCCTCTGCTTTGTGGGTCATATCTCTATTGAACACTTCATACAAGATTCTTGCGAAACTCATAGCTCTTAGACTGGATAAGGTTCTTCCGGAATTGGTTGATGTGGACTAAACAGGCTTTGTAAGAAACCGCTCATCTCCTGATAATATCAGAGGATTATTTAATATTATGTATTATGACCAAGAATCTGTAGTGGCGGCTTCATTAGATGCTGAAAAATATTGACCGTATAGCATGGAACTACCTGTTTGAAGTTTTACAGATGATGAATATTGGACCTAAGTATGTAGGTCTGATTAGATTACTGTACAAATGTCCGGTAGACTAATGGGAACATTTCCTCACAGTTCTCCCTATCACGTGGCACAAGACAGGGTTGTCCCGCAAGTCCGCTCCTTTTTTTCTTTGGCTATAGAGCCACTGGCAGAAGCTTTAAGATCTCATCCATCCATCCATGGTGTTCGTATAGGTGGGCGTGAACATCTTGTCTCGCTCTATGCCGATGACATTTTTCTTTACCTCGCTAAACCAGAAATTTCACTCCGAACATGAGTTGACATCCTGAAAGAATATGGGACCTTTTCAGGATATAAAATAAACCTATTGAATAGTATAATTATGCCTTTTAACCTTTCTGATCTCCCCATCCCGGATCCGGGATCGTGAATACAGACTCAAGCTCATTACCATAACGCAACGTTAACTATTCATGAAAATCGCAAATGAAATGAAATAAATATGCTAGCTCTCAAGCTTAGCCTTTTGTTAACAACACTGTCATCTCAGATTTTCAAAATATGCTTCTCAACCATTGCAAAACAAGCATTTGTGTAACAGTATTGATGGCTAACGTAGCATTTAGCATTAGCATTCAGCTGGCAACATTTACACAAAAAAACAGAAAAGCATTCAAATAAAATCATTTACCTTTGAAGAACTTCAGATGTTTTCAATGAGGAGACTCTCAGATAGCAAATGTTCAGTTTTTCCTGAAAGATTATTTGTTTAGGACAAATCGCTCCGTTTTCTGCGTCACGTTTAGCTATGAAAAAACCCCTGTATCCAGGATTGTGTAAATCTATCAGCAAGCTCATTAGCATAACACAACGTTAACTATTTATGAAAATCGCAAATGAAATGAAATAAATATGCCATCTCTCAAGCTTAGCCTTTTGTAAACAACACTGTCATCTCAGATTTTCAAAATATGCTTCTCAACCATAGGAAAACAATAATTTGTGTAAAAGTAGCTAGCTAGCGTTAGCATTTCGCGTTAGCATTTAGCGTTAGCATCCAGCACGCAACATTAACAAAAACATAAAAGCCTTCAAATAAAATCATTTACCTTTGAAGAACTTCTGATGTTTTCAATGAGGATACTCTCAGTTAGATAGCAGAGGCTCAGTTTTTCCAAAAAGATTCCTTGTGTATTAGAAATAGCTCCGTTTTATACATCACATTTGGCTACCAAAAAAAATCCGAAAATTCAGTCCTCAAAACGCGAACTTTTTTCCAAATTAACTCCATAATATCGACTGAAAACATGGCAAACGTTGTTTAGAATCAATCATCAAGGTGTTTTTCACATATCTCTTCATTGATACATCGTTCTTGGACACATGCTTTCTCCCCTGAATCAAATGGTAAAGTAGAAGCAGCTGGCAATTGCGCACCGAATTCGACGCAGGACACCAGGCGGACACTTGGAAAATGTAGTCTCTTATGGTCAATCTTCCAATGATATGCCTACAAATACGTCACAATGCTGCTAAGACCTTGGGCGAACGACAGAAAGTGTAGGCTCATTCGTTGCGCAATCACAGCCATATAAGGAGAGAATGGAAAACAGAGCTTCAGAAATTCTGCTAATTCCTGGGTGATGCATCATCTTGGTTTCGCCTGTAGAATGAGTTCTGGGGCACTTACAGACAAAATCTTTGCAGATTCTGAAACTTCAGAGTGTTTTCTTTCCAAAACTGTCAAGAATATACATAGTCGAGCATCTTTTCGAGACAAAATATCGCGCTTAAAACGGGAACGTTTTTTATCCAAAAATGAAATAGCGCCCCTAGAGCTCTAACAGGTTTTAACAGGGCAGCTATGCAGAACTCTACCTTACATCCAGTTGTTTTACTGGGCATCTCAGTTAAAGGCTGTGTGGGTATGACAAGATACAACACCAAGTTCACACTCTTGGAGACAGATAGAGGAGTGTCTGACCCCTGCCACATTGGCATCTATACCTTATATTAGCCCACCTAAAGCTTTCAAGGTCTCATAAACAACCCTTTCATTAAAAACACTTTAAATACATGGATTGAAGTCTGTAAACAAACAGAAGGGCTTAGATCTATATATGAACAAACACCTTTGTATAATAACCCCATCTTACCCAAAGCCCTGAGAGATGGTATTATTTTCTTGGTTCAAAGGAATTTGGTAATCTCTATAGAGAAGGTGAACTACTATCCTTTCCACAACTGGCATCTCATTTTCAGTTACCTCAACTAATTTCTTTAAATTAAATACCGCCAGGTAAGGCATTATATTGCCACACATCAGGGAGGTAGGATTCATCCCATGAGTAAACATATAACTGATTAACTGTGGCTGGAAAGGAAAGGGTTAAAAGGTGTCATTTCTTACATGTACCCTCGGCTTCAAGCTCTGTTGGGGAACGATGAACCTCTGAACGCTTGCATGAAGTGGCATGATGACCTTTGCATGACGTGGCATGATGACCTTTGCATGACGTGGCATGATGACCTTTGCATGACGTGGCATGATGACCTTTGCATGACGTGGCATGATGTCTCGTTGAGGATGAGAAATGGGGAAAGCTCTTTTTTAGATGCTCAGGGTCTTTCATTTAACACAAGGCATCAGAGAGACTGTAGAAGATCAATTCTAAATATTCAACATTTTTCCTAAGGTGTAAAACGGGAGTGGGCACACTTATGCATATGTTTTTGTCCTGCCCTGAACTATGCAATTATTGGAAAGACATTATTCAGATCTTATCACAGGTCACTAATATGACGGTACAAACTAAATCCTTCCCTTATTCTTCTTGGAGATGATTCCGTTCTACCAGTTAATATTTGTAGCAAAACCAGATCCATTACATTGGCAGTCATTGCAGACAATAAATGCACAGCTAGAGACGTCACCCTGGCTGCCTCATTACTTCTTTCGTCATTCATATAATGTTATTATTTGTTTTTGTGTTGAATGATTTATTTTCTAGCATGGAATGTGAAGGTCATTCTGTTTCTTTTTGTTGTTGTTAATGAGTGAAGCTAATACCGGTAGAGGGGAGGGAGGGGGGTGTTCCTGTGTTGGGGAGGGAAGGGTTTTGCACGATGTGCCCCCATGTAGCATGGTGTTTTGTGTAGGTGGAAGGAGTAAAGGGGCATTATCTGTGTCATATTTTTCTGATTGTTAAATTGTAAAAAGAGAAATGGCAATAAATTTATTGTAAAAAAAAATAATTTAAGAATACGGTGATTGACAGATTCGAAAGCCTTGGCCAGGTCGATGAAGGCGGCTGCATAGTACTGTCTTTTATCAATGGCGGTTATGATATCGTTTAGTACCTTGAGCGTGGCTGAGGTGCACCCGTGACCAGCTCGGAAACCGGATTGCAAAGTGGAGAATGGTCAGTGATGGGATTCGAAATGGTCAGTGATCTGTTTGTTAACTTGGCTATCGAAGACTTTAGAAAGGCAGGGCAGGATGGATATGATCTGTACTTCTCCACAACTTTGCCACTGACCTGTTTGGAGAGCTCCTTGGTCTTCATGGTGCCGCTTGCTTGGTGGTGCCGCTTGCTTAGTTGTGTTGCAGACTCTGGGGCCTTTTAGAACAGGTGTATATATATACTGAGATCATGTGACAGATCATGTGACACTTAAATAAAGTCCACCTGTGTGCAATCTAACTAATTATGTGACTTCTGAAGGTAATTGGTTACACCAGATCTTATTTAGGGGCTTCATAGCAAAGGGGTGAATACATAAGCACGCACCACTTTTCCATTTGGAATTTTTTGGAATTTTGTGAAACAAGTAATTTTTTTGTTTTACTTCACCAATTAGGACTTTTTTGTGTATGTCCATTACATGAAATCCAAATAAAAATAAATTTAAATTACAGGTTGTAATGCAACAAAACAGGAAAAACGCCAAGGGGGCTGAATACTTTTGCAAGGCACTGTGTTTTCTGAATGGACCTCTTGTTGTTTGTAACTGTGTTGGACGAGAAAGGTCATACAGCCACCTCAATTAGCCTAGCTAGTTAACTGGGGGGGGGGGGGGGGGGGGGGGCAGAGGGTTAAACTAGCTCCTCCCGGTTAGATGCAGCCAAAACCGGTACTAAATAATCTTGTTCAATGATAAATAACCTAGCTATAGCAGCTATTAGTCTACTATAGCACGAGTCGGCTTGGTTGGTTTCTGTCTCTCGTCTTCCCCCTCCTCCCTGTTCAATGTGTCACTCGCTCATACTCACAGTAAACTTCACACACAGTACAGCACCTGGTCCTCTCTCTTCCTCTCCCTCATGTTTTATCAGCTCCGGTTAATTAAGTACCTTAAAAATCGATTTTTCTGCTGCTTCCCTCATTCAGACCGGGTCTGGAACCGACCAGGTCTATACGAAAAGGGTCTAGTTGTCATCGGGTCCGTTCGGAATGGGTTTATATTTTTTAAATGAATTTATGCATATCGGGTCCGGATGGGAAAACCCCATTTTGGAACGTGTCCAATTTTTTTGGCCCGTGAAGGCCTCTACCATCCATTTTAGCTCTGATGACCGCATTCAAAATGGATGTCTGTTCTGGCTCACATGCATGCACACATGAGGGAACACCCTCAATACAAAGAATCTTTTATTAAACTAAATGTTTATTAATGTCCCCCCCTCTATCTCTGTCTCTCTCGCCCTCTCTCTCTCTCTCTTCTTCTCCTCTCTGCCGGCAGCTGACACAGTTTGACTAAAGCCTCAACATGCCTGTGGCGTTGACTGGCACCGAGCGTGGTGAGTTTTGTTTTCCTCTCCCTTCCTTTCCTCCTTCCACCCCTCCTTTCCTTCCTCCAGCCCCTCAACCTCTTCCTCCCTTACCCAGCTCATCTCCTCTCTGTAGCTCTGAAAAATGGGGCCTCCCCATGTTCTATATGACACCCACATCCATAAACACACCACACAGCCATTAAGACCCACAGTTTCTCAATGCCGCAGCAAGAAAAGGGCTACTTTAATGAAGCCGTATAATGTGTCCCCTAAATGGAGATTGAACTGACACTGTTACTTCCTGGAAGTAGACCCATTTTTCACTGCTTGTCCAGACAACTGCCGCCATCTTTTCCTGCATAAGTTTTGGGATTTGGTGGAGGGAGTCTTGGGTCACACTTGACATTAAAGGGCAATCTGCAGTTGCAACATCCATTTGTTGACTTATAAATCAATGATATGCGCCCATTGATTCTTGAAGAATATAAATTATAAATGCCTCATGAGCTTAGTTCAACTGCCGTGCCCCATCACAACTTAAAATAAGCTTGTTTTACTCCAATGTTTTTAAACAACATAAATGTACACAAACACTGTATAACCTCAAAACATGGTTAAAACTCTATTTGCATCCATAGCTCTTTCTATGAATTTGAGAGTGGTAACATTTCTCCAGCCTCATCCCCTCAGCTTTTTTACTGAAACAGTGGTTGGTAAACATTATTATTTATTTTTTTACTGTTGATTGCCCCTTTAAGATACACAAATGTTACCCAGCAGTGATAGAGAGAGAAGATACTGTATGAGCACTTATTGTTTTCTCTGGGACATAGCTACCTCAAAATGGACTGTTTTTAATCAATAGCAGGTGGTCAACTGAGACCTTGGGCAAACCACGTATGAGATACTATGACAGTATAGGATGCGGCCATTGATTGTGACTAACGATGTGTATATCTATTTTTTAAAGTCCTTATATCCTGTACTGGAGAGTGACATGCTAACGACATGTTGATGTCATTGTTAGTCACTCATAGCTTAGTCACTCATAGCTTAGTCACTCATAGCTTAGTCACTCATAGCTGGGTGCAGAAATGCAGAGACAGCATACAGCTACAAATCTTGTTTAATAACGGGGGGAGCTTCATGACTGGGCTGTAAATTGAGTTGGAAGGCTGTAAAACAACCGCTTGCTTTATACATTTAGCTGCCTGCTGAAGGTTTTATGACATGAAGCTAAAACTGATGATCCATTCAAGGTGGTCCGGAAAACCTCCTGAACCTTGGCAGTAGAAATGTGAAAAAAAAACTCCTCCAAAACTTGAAGTTTTTTCAAGTCACTTGAAGTTTAACTTGCCTTCGCAAAAGGGCGAGTCTTTCCTCTTTCCAAGGGTCAGTCCTGAATTAGTCCTATTTCTCTGTGTGAAGCTGGGTGTAACTCATTCCTCTGAATCTGTATCTGTGTTTTTGTGTTGCTGTATGAAGCTGGGTGTAACGCATTCCTCTAACTGTATCTGTGTTTCTGTCTCTTTGTGAAGCTGGGTGTAACTCATTTGTCTGAATCTGTATCTGTGTTTCTGTCTCTTTGTGAAGCTGGGTGTAACTCATTTGTCTGAATCTGTATCTGTGTTTCTGTGTCTCTGTGTGGAGCTGGGTCTAACTCATTCCTCTGAATCTGTATCTGTGTCTCTGTGTCTCTTTGTGAAGCTGGGTGTAACTAATTTCTCTGAATCTGTATCTGTGTCTCTGTGTGAAGCTGGGTGTAACTTGTTCCTCTGAATCTCTGTCTGTGTTTCAGTGTCTCTGCGTGATTCTTGGTGTAACTCATTCCTCTGAATCTGAATCTGTGTTTCTGTGTTTATGTGTGAAGCTGGGTGTAACTAATTTGTCTGAATCTGTATCTGTGTTTCTGTGTCTCTGTGTGAAGCTGGGTGTAACTCGTTCCTTTGAATCTGTATTTGTGTTTCTGTGTCTCTGTATGTATCTTGGTGTAACTCGTTCCTTTGAACCTGTATCTGTGTTTCTGTGTCTCTGTGTGAAGCTGGATGTAACTCATTCCTCTGAATCTGTATCTGTGTTTCTGTGTCTCTTTGTGAAGCTGGGTGTAACTTGTTCCTCTGAATCTGTATTTGTGTTTCTGTGTCTCATTGTGAAGCTGGGTGTAACTCATTCCTTTGAATGTGTGTCTGTGTTTCTGTGTCTCTGTATGAATCTTGGTGTAACTCATTCCTCTGAATCTGTATCTGTGTTTCTGTGTTTCTGTGTGAAGCTGGGTGTAATTCGTTCCTTTGAATCTGTATCTGTGTTTCTGTGTCTCTGTGTGAAGCTGGGTGTAACTCGTTCCTTTGAACCTGTATCTGTGTTTCTGTGTCTCTGTGTGAAGCTGGATGTAACTCATTCCTCTGAATCTGTATCTGTGTTTCTGTGTCTCTTTGTGAAGCTGGGTGTAACTTGTTCCTCTGAATCTGTATTTGTGTTTCTGTGTCTCATTGTGAATCTTGGTGTAACTCATTCCTCTGAATCTGTATCTGTGTTTCTGTGTTTCTGTGTGAAGCTGGGTGTAACTCGTTCCTTTGAATCTGTATCTGTGTTTCTGTGTCTCTGTGTGAAGCTGGGTGTAACTCGTTCCTTTGAATCTGTATCTGTGTTTCTGTGTCTCTGTGTGAAGCTGGGTGTAACTCATTCCTCTGAATCTGTATTTGTGTTTCTGTGTCTCTGTGTGAAGCTGGGTGTAACTCATTCCTCTGAATCTGTATTTGTGTCTCTGTGTCTCTGTGTGAAGCTGGGTGTAACTCATTCCTCTGAATCTGTATTTGTGTCTCTGTGTATCTTTGTAAAGCTGGGTGTATCTCATTTCTCTGAATCTGTATCTGTGTCTCTGTATGAATATTGGTGTAAACTCATTCCTCTGAATCTGTATCTGTGTTTCTGTGTCTCTGTGTGAAGCTGGGTGTAACTCGTTCCTTTGAATCTGTATCTGTGTTTCTGTGTCTCTGTGTGAAGCTGGGTGTAACTCGTTCCTTTGAATCTGTATCTGTGTTTCTGTGTCTCTGTGTGAAGCTGGGTGTAACTCATTCCTCTGAATCTGTATTTGTGTTTCTGTGTCTCTGTGTGAAGCTGGGTGTAACTCATTCCTCTGAATCTGTATTTGTGTCTCTGTGTATCTTTGTAAAGCTGGGTGTATCTCATTTCTCTGAATCTGTATATGTGTCTCTGTATGAATATTGGTGTAAACTCATTCCTCTGAATCTGTATCTGTGTTTCTGTGTCTCTGTGTGAAGCTGGGTGTAACTCATTCCTCTGAATCTGTATTTGTGTCTCTGTGTATCTTTGTAAAGCTGGGTGTATCTCATTTCTCTGAATCTGTATCTGTGTCTCTGTGTGAAGCTGGTTGTAACTTGTTCCTCTGAATCTCTGTCTGTGTTTCAGTGTCTCTGTATGAATATTGGTGTAAACTCATTCCTCTGAATCTGTATCTGTGTTTCTGTGTTTATGTGTGAAGCTGGGTGTAACTAATTTGTCTGAATCTGTATCTGTGTTTCTGTGTCTCTGTGTGAAGCTGGGTGTAACTCGTTCCTTTGAATCTGTATTTGTGTTTCTGTGTCTCTGTATGTATCTTGGTGTAACTCGTTCCTTTGAACCTGTATCTGTGTTTCTGTGTCTCTGTGTGAAGCTGGATGTAACTCATTCCTCTGAATCTGTATCTGTGTTTCTGTGTCTCTTTGTGAAGCTGGGTGTAACTCATTCCTTTGAATGTGTGTCTGTGTTTCTGTGTCTCTGTATGAATCTTGGTGTAACTCATTCCTCTGAATCTGTATCTGTGTTTCTGTGTTTCTGTGTGAAGCTGGGTGTAACTCGTTCCTTTGAATCTGTATCTGTGTTTCTGTGTCTCTGTGTGAAGCTGGGTGTAACTCGTTCCTTTGAATCTGTATCTGTGTTTCTGTGTCTCTGTGTGAAGCTGGGTGTAACTCATTCCTCTGAATCTGTATTTGTGTTTCTGTGTCTCTGTGTGAAGCTGGGTGTAACTCATTCCTCTGAATCTGTATTTGTGTCTCTGTGTATCTTTGTAAAGCTGGGTGTATCTCATTTCTCTGAATCTGTATCTGTGTCTCTGTATGAATATTGGTGTAAACTCATTCCTCTGAATCTGTATCTGTGTTTCTGTGTTTATGTGTGAAGCTGGGTGTAACTAATTTGTCTGAATCTGTATCTGTGTCTCTGTGTGAAGCTGGGTGTGTCTCGTTCCTCTGAATCTGTATCTGTGTTTCTGTGTCTCTGTGTGAAGCTGGGTGTAACTCATTCCTCTGAATCTGTATCTATGTTTCTGTGTCTCTGTGTGAAGCTGGGTGTAACTCATTCCTCTGAATCTGTATGTGTGATTCTGTGTCTCTGTGTGAAGTTGGGTGTAACTCATTCCTCTGAATCTGTATCTGTGTTTCTGTGTCTCTGTGTGAAGCTGGGTATGACTCGTTCCTCTGAATCTGTATCTGTGTTTCTGTGTCTCATTGTGAAGCTGGGTGTAACTCATTCCTTTGAATCTGTGTTTCCGTGTCTCTGTATGAATCTTGGGGTAACTAATTTCTCTGTATCTGTATCTGTGTTTCTGTGTCTCTGTGTGAAGCTGGGTGTAACTCATTCCTCTGAATCTGTATGTGTGATTCTGTGTCTCTGTGTGAAGCTGGGTGTAACTCATTCCTCTGAATCTGTATCTGTGTTTCTGTGTCTCTGTGTATAGTGGTACCCCCCCAGGTCCTGGATACCCTGAGTGACAGCAACAGCTCCACCACCGCCAATGACCTGGACCTCATCTTCCTCAAGGGCATCATAGACAGCCCCGTGGTAAGTCAGAGAGAGAGAGAGACCTTGTATACATACAGTCAAACATGGCAGGATGTATTCACACACAGGCCTACACAGAGCCTTGTAGTGAGTCAGAGCAAGGTGAAATATGTAGGCCTAGTATGTAGCGTCACACACACATACACACACTCACACACACACACACGCACACATATACACACACACGCACGCACGCGCACACACACACACAAACACACACACACACGTACACACACACACACACACGCACACGCACACAAACCAGAGAGAGTGATTGAATAAGGCCCACAGTCCTAAAACCACAAATTTCCAGTGCCAAAAATACATTGCACGTTCCCAGAAGCTATCACTCATTCAAGCCTTTACGAACTCACAACCCTGTATGGCAACAGAGACAATGCCATGTAAACTGACACCCTCCCTCTGAACATGCATTCTATAAAAGGTGAGAGGCATTACAGCATGTAATTGCAACTGATATCCCCCTTCTGCTGACATGCATTTTAAAAAAGGTGGGACGCATCAACCTTTGCAAATCCGTTAAATGATTTACTACCAAATGAAAATAGCAGGGAGAGCTGTAAGTCATTACAACTCTCTCCATGTCTGAGGGGAAAAGGAAACCACAGCTGTAAACAAAGGAGACAGAAAGAGGAATCATTCAATTGCTTCGGAAATAAATAGGGTGTTTAGCCTTTTGTTCAATTAATGTTACCCAAGGAGAAGGGTTTTGCACCTTTCATTGAAGTCTTTCTCAGTGATTAAAGGGGAAGTGTCTGGGTACTGTTGACAGAAATGCAGGGGTTGGTTTGGAACAAAGACTACTAAGTCTTTCTCAGTGATTAAAGGGGAAGTGTCTGGGTACTGTTGACAGAAATGCAGAGGGTTGATTTGGAAGAAAGGCTACTAAGTCTTGCTCAGTGATTAAAGGGGATGTATTTGGGGACTGTTGCTGGAAATGCAGGGGGTTGGTTTGGAACAAAGGCTACTAAGACACAGATCTTTTTTTAAAGCACAACAGGTCTTTATCATTTTGTTATTCATTTATTCATGATTAGTTGGGGCAAGTAAATTAAATGATTTAAATTAGGCCATCTCTTGAAGAGGGTAATATAATCTCAAACTATGTCGACATCTGAGGATGTGGAACTGTCATGCCCCAGCACTAATGACTGCTGCTGGACCGCTTTGATGTCAGATGATGAGAGGAGTTACTCTCTCTCTCTCTCTCTCTCACACACACACACACACACACACACACACTCGCTGGCTCTCCCCTACAGGGGAAATGAGAAGTGACAGCCCAGACTAAAATTAGCGCTTCTAAGGGAGGCCTGGCATATTGATTTGCCTTGAACCACAGTTTGTCAATGAATCAGATTTAAGGTGTAGGTGCACTACTTGTCCACCATGTGGCATGATTCCAAAAAAAATCAAATTAAATTGGTCTGGCAGTGAGGCCCATATACTCTGTGTAGGTGGGTCACTTTGCCTTTAAGTGTTGATCCCAGTACAGATTTGCTAAATCCCTCTTCATGCTAAGTTTACGTTAAAGAAGAATAGATGGATCCTAAATCTGCTCTTAAGACAACCACTGGGCTGGAAGCCTAAATTCCAGGCTCGTGCCAGATGCCACTCAGTCCCAGAACCCAGGGTCATGTCTGGCCCGTCCCTTCAGTTGTTCATGTCCACTAATTCTCTCAATAATTACTTTCAAGCATCTGCTTTTACATTAAAGATATGATCAGCTGACTTTGAACTAATTTCCCTCTGTGAATGAACTTCAAAGGGAAAGTCAGCCAGGCAGTAAGGACATTTTGGGCGGATCTTGGAGACTCTGTGAAGTATTAATGGCTTCCACTCTACTTTGATGAAAAATACTTAATTAATCAGATTAAAGTCAAAGAGAGCAAAATAAAAGTTTCAATGATTTTGAAAGATTTTTATATATATTTTAAGGTGCAAAGTATGTGTACTTACTATTTTTAAATAACCAAACCATTCTGAAACATATTTATTTCCATCTTAATAACTTCTTATGGCAGGGGGCAGTACTGAGTAGCTTGGATGAATAAGGTGCCCAGAGTAAACTGCCTGCTACTCAGGCCCACATAAAAATATGAGAGAGGCCTGTAATAAACATCATAGGTACACTTCAACTATGACAGACAAAATGAGAAGAAAAAAATCCAGAAAATAACATTGTAGGATTTTTATTGAATTTATTTGCAAATTATGGTGGAAAATAAGTATTTGGTCAATAACAAAAGTTTATCTCAAATACTTTGTTATATACCCTTTGTTGGCAATGACAGAGGTCAAATGTTTTCTGTAAGTCTTCACAAGGTTTTCACACACTGTTGCTGGTATTTTGGCCCATTCCTCCATGCAGATCTCCTCTAGAGCAGTGATGTTTTGGGGCTGTTGCTGGGCAACACGGACTCTCAACTCCCTCCAAAGATTGTCTATGGTATTGAGATCTGGAGACTGGCTAGGCCACTCCAGGACCTTGAAATGCTTCTTACGAAGCCACTCCTTCGTTGCCCGGGCAGTGTGTTTGGGATCATTGTCATGCTGAAAGACCCAGCCATGTTTCATCTTCAATGCCCTTGCTGATGGAAGGAGGTTTTCACTCAAAATCTCACAATAAATGGCCCCATTCATTCTTTCCTTTACACGGATCAGTTGTCCTGGTCCCTTTGCAGAAAAACAGCCCCAAAGCATGATGTTTCCACCCCCATGCTTCACAGTAGGTATGGTGTTCTTTGGATGCAACTCAGCATTCTTTGTCCTCCAAACACGACGAGTTGAGTTTTTACCAAAAAGTTATATTTTGGTTTCATCTGACCATATGTCATTCTCCCAATCTTCTTCTGGATCATCCAAATGCTCTCTAGCAAACTTCAGACGGGCCTGGACATGTACTGGCTTAAGCAGGGGGACACGTCTGGCACTGCAGGATTTGAGTCCCTGGCGGCGTAGTGTGTTACTGATGGTAGGCTTTGTTACTTTGGTCCCAGCTCTCTGCAGGTCATTCACTAGGTCCCCCCGTGTGGTTCTGGGATTTTTGCTCACCATTCTTGTGATAATTTTTACCCCACGGGGTGAGATCGTGCGTGGAGCCCCAGATCGAAGGAGATTATCAGTGGTCTTGTATGTCTTCCATTTCCTACTAATTGCTCCCACAGTTGATTTCTTCAAACAAAGCTGCTTACCAATTGCAGATTCAGTCTTCCCAGCCTGGTGCAGGTCTACAATTTTGTTTCTGGTGTCCTTTGACAGCTCTTTGGTCTTGGCCATAGTGGAGTTTGGAGTGTGACTGTTTGAGGTTGTGGACAGGTGTCTTTTATACTGACAACAAGTTCAAACAGGTGCCATTAATACAGGTAACGAGTGGAGGACAGAGGAGCCTCTTAAAGAAGAAGTTACAGGTCTGTGAGAGCCAGAAATCTTGCTTGTTTGTAGGTGACCAAATGCTTATTTTCCACCATAATTTGCAAATAAATTCATTCAAAATCCTACAATGTGATTTTCTGGAGAAAAAAAAATCTCATTTTGTCTGTCATAGTTGAAGTGTACCTATGATGAAAATTACAGGCCTCTCTCATCTTTTTAAGTGGGAGAACTTGCACAATTGGTGGCTGACTAAATACTATTTTGCCCTACTGTATGCATTTCATTAGTAGATTTGGATAGAACACACTCTGAAGTTTCTAAAACTGTTTGAATGAAGTTTGTGAGTATAACAGAACTCAAATGGCAGGCAAAAACCTGAGAAAAATTCAAATAGGAAGTGGGAAATAGTTAAATAAATTTGTAGTTTTTCAACTCTTTGCCTATCGAATATACAGTGTCTATGGGGTCAAATTGCACTTCCTACGGCTTCCACTAGATGTCAACAGTCTTTAGAACCTTGTTTGATGCTTCTACTGTGAAGGAGGGGGGAATGGGAGCTGAATGAGTCAGTGGTCTGGCAGAGTGGCATGAGCTGGTCACGCGCGTTCACGTGAAAGTTAGCTTGAGTTCCATTTAATTTCTGAGGACAAAGGAATTCTCAGGTTGGAACATTATTGAAGATTTATGATAAAAACATCCTAAAGATTTATTCTATTCTTCGTTTGACATGCTTCTCCAGACTGTAACGGAAGTGACTGTACTTTTCGTCTGCTCGCCCGTCATGAATTTGGATTACTGGACTAAACGCGCGAACAAAAAGGAGGTATTTGGACATAAATGATGGACTTTATCGAACAAATCAAACATTTATTGTGGAACTGGGATTCCTGGGAGTGCATTCTGATTAAGATCATCAAAGGTAAGTGAATATTTATAATGTTATTTCTGACTTTTGTTGACTCCACAACATGGTGGATATCTGTGTGGCTTTATTTGTTGTCTGAGCGCTGTACTCAGATTATTGCATGGTGTGCTTTTTCGGTAAAGGTCTTTTGAAATCTGACACAGAAGTTGCATTAAGGAGAAGTGTATCTATAATTCCATGCATAATAGTTGTATCTTTTATCAAGGTTTATTATGAGTATTTCTGTAAATTGATGTGGCTCTCTGCAAAATCACCGGATGTTTTGGAACTACTAAACATAACGCGCCAATGTAAACTCCGATTTTTGTATATTAACTTTATCGAACAAAACATACATGTATTGCGTAACATGAAGTCCTATGAGTGTCATCTGACGAAGATCATCAAAGGTTAGTGATTAATTTTATCTTTATTTCTGCTTTTTGTGACTCCCCTCTTTGGCTGGAAAATGGCTGTGTTTTTCTGTGACTAGGTGCAGACCTAACATAATCGTTTGGTGTGCTTTCGTCGTAAAGCCTTTTTGAAATCGGAAATTGTGGTGGGATTAACAACAAGTTTATCTTTAAAATGGTGTAAAATACTTCTATGTTTGAGGAATTTTAATTATGAGATTTCTGTTGTTTTGAATTTGGCGCCCTGCACTTTCACTGGCTGTTGTCATATTGATCCCGTTAGCGGGATTCAAGCCATAAGAAGAGATTCTCCAGTACTATTGTCTACTTTTTAGCCAGGAGTTCTGGCTAAAAGTGGCGCTTACGAGACAAAAGTGATCCCGAAAAGAGTGTGCATTTTGTTATCTGTCACTCAAATGGCGAGGGGCTGACTCACGTGGGGGAAAATGTAGGGAAAATGTCGCAGCACAGCTTACAGAGAAACAGTCGCTTTCAAACTAGGGATTTCGTAGCTTCTTGAGGTAAAACAGTAATTCTGCTCATAGATTATGCATGTATGAGCTACACATTGACACACCCAGGCCAAAGCGGGAGGTTTGTCTTTAATATTTCAAATATGTATTCAAATAAAATAATAAGTGTGTGTGTTTTCTTTATGTCCCATAGGAACCAGAGAGTCTGGAAAAGACCAGATTGGTGGCGGTGAGGGACAACAACATAGAGCTGGTCGAGGAGATCCTCAGAGAGCTGAGTCCCTTCACACACCAAAGCAACACTGCAGCAGAGCTCACGCGCATCCTCATCGACCCCCACTTTCAGGTGCACACACAGACGCACACAAGTGTGCACACGCATACCCATACCCATTAAGCCACACACTCATGTGGACATCAATGCACACATACACCTACATGGACGTGCAGAGTAGACACATCCTTCATCACATAATACACTATTTAGTCTTAAGGAAGTATTGCCTCGGTCTGCTGTCAATCTAATGTTCTTTCTCTGCCGACTGGTTCCCAGTCTCTGCTGGAGACCCATGACTTGGTGGCGTCCCAGGTGTGTGTGCCTACATGGAGCCCCCCGTCAGCAACCAGCCCGTGCCCCCAGATACTGTCCGGATGGTGGGCATCCGCAAAGTAGCTGGTGAACACCTGGTTAGTACCACCTTGCTCGTTGTCTATCACCTATCTGTTATAGATAGCATGGCACCCAGAGTTGAGGTGTTTTAGTAAACTCTTACTCCTTTGGCTGAATCCCAAACAGGCTAGGGGTTTTAACCACAGTGTAAAATTGTGGTGTATTCTCATTCATGTCCTTTTTTCAGGAGAGGGAATTCTCATTATTTTGTCATTTTTAGATATTTTATGGAACATATTGGACATTGTAGAAGGACAATGATGAGAGGACAGAGTTTGTGCCAAAGCAGCAACATCCCACTCCACACATCCCCATTGGTTTATATGTTTTGAACCTGTTCAGGGCGTGACTTTCCGTGTGGAGGCGGGGGAGCTGGTGATTGCCAGGATCCTCCACGGAGGGATGATCGACCAGCAGGGCCTCCTCCACGCGGGTGACATCATCAAGGAGGTGAACGGGAAGGAGGTGGGTGAGGACCCGAGGGTGCTGCAGGAGATGCTGCAAGATGCCAGTGGCAGCGTGGTGCTCAAGATCCTCCCCAGCTATCAGGAGGGCCACGCGCCAGGACAGGTACGAGCAATAAAGTACCAAGGCCCCAGACAAAGTACGAGTTAATAACAAACGATAACACATTTTGGAGGGGATAGTCCCATCTGTAGATGCTCAACAGACAACCAGTAACATTTCAACTAACTATCTACTAACCATAACGTAAACCCTTGTCCTAACCCTAACTTAACCCTTACCTTAACCTTAAGCCTTACCCTAACCTTAAAGCCTTACCCTAACCCTTATTCTAAACCTAACCCTAACCGTAACCTGAGTTGCTTATCAACAGATCGTTTTTTGATTGTAGAGAATCTACAGATGGACAATCCAGACTATCAAAATGAAGTGTGACCTAACAAACTGCTAGTGGACAGGTAAGGGTTAACATACACAACACTTACTGTAACAGCATGCTACCAGCTCAACAGACAGGTTTAACAAGAGCCCCATGCCTCCAGACAGACGAGCCATAAGCCCCACAGACAGGTCCCCGCTATTGTACCCAAATACTCATCTAGTGCCCTGTGGTAGGTAAATGCACTGATCTTCAATCTACTACACAGTTTGCACATCATTCACTGGCTCTAAGAATATATACTTTGAGGGGTGGATTATGACAGTGTCACATTGCCTGCTAGTGTTCACCCCCTCTGGTTGTCATGGATACCACCAGGCAGAGGGGGCTGAGTAATCCCTTTATGTCATTTTGGGGGGATTTCTTCCCTTTTATCTTCTCTCTTCTCTGTGGCTGGTGGTCTATAACTGCGACCTGGCCAAGATAAAGCAAAGCAGTGCGACACAGACAACAACACAGAGTTACACATGGATTAAACAAACATACAGTCAATAACACAATAGGAAAGGTCTATACAGTGTGTGCAAATGAGGAAGGATAACGGAGGTAAGGCAATGCATAGGTCATAGTGGCGAAATAATTACAACATAGCAATTAAACACTGGAGTGATAGATGTGCAGATGTATTTAAGTTTAAATGTAGACTTTGCAAGTTGGAAATGTGCACGACTCAAGCTTCTCCTTTTTGAATTTGGCACGAAATGTTCAACACTATCCAACAGTAACAGACTCGTAACCATCTGGATGTGTCGGCTTCCTGTTCCCCACAAGTGTTTGTCAAGTGTCACTATGACTATGACCCGGCCAATGACAACCTGATCCCGTGTAAAGAGGCGGGGCTTAAGTTCTACACCGGTGACATCCTGCAGATCGTCAATCAGGATGACCTCAACTGGTGGCAGGTGGGTGCATAGGGATTATTTTGCCATGTACTGTACTGTATGTAACACATTGTTTTGTGCATTGCTTCAGCTGTCAATACTATCACCTCTATATTTGGCTACTCGTTCCTATCGGTAAACGTGTGTGTGCTGGTGGGTCTAAGTATTGATGAGAGGTTCATCCTGTGGGTCTGTCAGGCTCGTCGTTGTGTGGAGGGAGGCAGTGCTGGGCTGATCCCCAGTCAGCTGCTGGAGGAGAAGAGAAAAGCCTTTGTCAAGAGAGACGTGGAGCTAGCCCCCCCAGGTAGGACCAGTGCAATGTCACAGTATAGCAGACATCTTAAATCAGTTTTATTTCATTTGTTTCATTTTTCAGAAGGCTATGTATTCGGGCGGGAGGTAGCCTAGTTGTTAGAGTGTTGGGCAAGTAACCGAAAGGTTGCTGGATCACATCCCCGAGCTGACAGGGTCAAAATATGTCGTTCTGCACCTGAACAAGGCAGTTAACCCACTGTTCCACGGTAGGCCGTCATTGTAAATAAGAATTAGTTCTTAATTGCCTAGTTAAATAAAAGTGAATTTAAAAAATAATTGGATAACTGCACAAACATGTTGGGTACAACCAAAGCGTGTCTAGAGTGCATAGAAGGAGATAACCATCACTCAAAGGTCAAATGGAATTTTACTGCGGTCATGACTCATAGCTGGTGGTGTGGCAGTCATACAGTCACCCAACAGCCCTACCAGTGGAGCCCACCTTATTAACTCTTCATAACTCTTATGAACTCAGTCTGTCTGTCTGTCTGTCTGTCTGTCTGTCTGTCTGTCTGTCTGTCTGTCTCACTCATCACTAATGAACAGACAGCATTTAATATGAGCCACATCGTCAGATCCTAGATGTGTAGCTTATGTAGAGGGGAATGATGGGTGAGGTACAGAATACAGAGACCCGAGTGGGTCCAGATCCAGAATTGTAAATAATGTCACGGGTCTGGGTCGGATCTGATATGATATGATTGTCAGGGGTCTTTGGGTATGTTTCATTTGAACTGACTTGTCTGAAAGGACCCGTACATACCCGAAAGGCGACTGCTGCAGTAGAGAGAGATAAATTGTATAATTTATGCTGCCACTCTTTTCACGATAGTATCACTTGTAGCTTGTTGTTGGCCAATCGTAAGTCATCAAAGCGTCATAGAGCCTCCGTGGCAAAAGTTATGAGATATCTAATCAATGGAAGATGGAACAACCATGAGTCAACGGTTAGGCTGGTACTTAATATTCTGAATGGAGTTGTTGTTATTTGTAGTTGTAGGACGAGAAACCTCAATCACTGCAGCCTCAATTAGCCTTCCTATCTATCTAGCTAGCTTAACTAGCTTCTCCCGTTTTGATGCAGTCAAGACTGGTACTACGTAATTGTATTAGATGATAATTAACCTAGCTATTGCAGCTATTAGCTTGCTATAGCACAAGTCGGCTTTGTTGGTTAATATCTCTCGTCTCTTCCTCCCTCCACCCTTAACACACTCCCTCCCACACCTGCTAGAGCGACACCTCTCCCTCCTCTCCCTCTTTGCGTGATCAGCTCCGGGTTAATAAAGTAGATTCAAAACTTCACTTTTCTGCTGTTTCCCTTACTCGGATCGAGTCAGCAACCAGGTCTATACTGAATGGGTCTAGTTGTCCTCGGGTCCGTTCAGAACGGGTCTCTTTATTTAACTTCTTGTGACTCTCAAACCCGGGTCCGGGAGCGTAATCATCGCCTGACACTAATTAGCATAACGCAACGGACATAAATCTTCCTAGAAAATCTTCCTATTCATGAAAATCACAAGTGAAATATATTGGAACACAGCTTAGCATTTTGTTAATCACCCTGTCATCTCAGATTTTCAAAATATGCTTTACAGCCAAAGCTAGACAAGCATTTGTGTAAGTTTATCATAGACTAGCATAGCATTATGCCTTGCTAGCAGCAGTCAACCTTGTCACGAAAATCAGAAAAGCAATCAAATTAAATTGTTTACCTTTGATGAACTTCGGATGTTTTCACTCACGAGACTCCCAGGTAGATAGCCAAAGCTAATTTTTTCCCAAAATATTATTTTTGTAGGCGAAATAGCTCCGTTTGTTCTTCACGTTTGGCTGAGAAATCGCCCTGAAATTGCAGTCACGAAAACGGCGAAAAATATTCCAAATTAGGTCCATAATATCGATAGAAACATGGCAAACGTTGTTTAGAATCAATCCTCAAGGTGTTTTTCTAATATCTATTCGATAATATATCCGTCGGGACAATTCGTTTTTCAGTAGGACCGATTGGAGTAATGGCTACCTCTGTATTTTACGCGAGAATCTCTCTCGGAGCCACCATGTGACCACTTACGCAATGTAGCCGCCTACGGCTATTCTTCAACATAAATGCGTAAAACTACGTCACAATGCTGTAGACACCTTGGGGAATACGTAGAAAGCGTAAGCTCGTTGATGGCACATTCACAGCTCAATAGGGACTCATTGGAACGCAGAGCTTTCAAAACCTGGGGCACTTCCGGATTGGATTTTTCTCAGGCTTTCGCCTGCAACATCAGTTCTGTTATACTCACAGACAATATCTTTACAGTTTTGGAAACGTTAGAGTGTTTTCTATCCGAAGCTGTCAATTATATGCATATTCTAGCATCTTGTCCTGACAAAATATCCCGTTTAAAACGGGAACGTTCTTTTTCCAAAAATGAAAATACTGCCCCCTAGTAACAAATATTTATGCATATTGGTTCCGGGTGGGAAAGCCCCAGGTCCATTTCGGAATGTTTCCATCTTTTTGTACCCATGATCTCTACTTGGCATTGTTATATACTGCCCCCTAGTGTAAAAATCAAATTAATGATCAATAAGAAAACCATGTGAATACCTGTGGATGCATGTGGATAGATGGAGTTTGTATGGGATCATGTTTGTGTGGGATTATTTTTGTATGGGATCATCGTTGTTTACATGTGTGTTATTGTGACAGGAAACCTTTGTACTGGAGTGGCGGGAAAGAACAAGAAGAAAAAGATGATGTATCTAACCACTAAGAATGCAGGTGGGAATTCTATGAATACTGAGAATGCTATAAATTTGTCACTGTATTTCTCTGGCTTTATCTGTCATTGTTTTTATTCACCCTCTCTCTCACTCTCTCTCTCTCTCTCTCTCTCTCTCTCTCTCTCTCTCTCTCTCTCTCTCTCTCTCTCTCTCTCTCTCTCTCTCTGTCTCTCTCTCTCTTTCTCTCTCTATTTCTCTATCTCTTAGAGTTTGACAGGCATGAGTTACTGATCTATGAGGATGTTGCCAAGGTGCCTCCGTTCCGCAGGAAGACGTTGGTTCTGATTGGTGCTTTGGGAGTGGGCCGACGCAGCCTGAAGAACAAACTGCTGCTGTCTGACCCACAGCACTACGGCACCACCATCCCCCGTGAGTGTTGCTAACGCTAACTTTCCAACTAATTAACAACAACAACAAAAATGCTAACATGCTAAAGCTAGCTGTTGATGTAGAGTTCTGACAATCCAAGAATGTTCTTTGGATTTTTGGATTGAATCCATTGTGTTAGGACACCTTCATACAGTAACTAGTGATTGTTGAAATAGTTTCCAGCAAGTCGCTCTGGATAAGATTGTCTGCTAAATAACTAAAATGTAGATGATATTCTTGTCTCCTCCAGACACCTCCAGAAAGCCAAAGTTAGGGGAGCGGGATGGCCAGATGTATGCCTTCACCTCGCGGAGCAAGATGGAGGCAGACATCAAGAACGGTCGCTACCTGGAGCATGGCGAGTACGACGGCAATCTCTACGGCACCAAGATGGACTCCATCCATGAGGTGGTGGAGGCCGGTCGCATCTGTGTACTGGATGCCAATCCTCAGGTAGGAGCGATTGGCCACATTGTGACCTCTCACACCCCAATCTGGAGCCCTATATGGGTGAATTCAGGGTTCTAACCGTTATAGACATTGGTACCTCTTACAGACATGGTTTTCCTTGCACTACTTCCAGGCCTTGAAGGTACTGTGGACGTCTGAGTTCCTGCCTTACGTGGTGTTCATCGAGGCCCCTGATTTTGAGGTCCTCCAGGCCATGAACCAGTCGGCCATCGAGACTGGAGTCGTCACCAAGCAGCTGACGATGCGCACTAGGGTGAAGCCAAACAGAGGATAATGACTGAATGGATAATGACTGACAGCTACTGACTATGTCTTTCATTCAGGAAGACCAACATGCCTCACTTTGTTTAGCCATTATACACTGAGTATACAGAACATTAAGGACACCTGCTCTTTCCATGACATAGTCTGACCAGGTGAAAGCTATGATCCCTTATTGACGTCACCTGTTAAATCCACATCAATCAGTGTAGATGAAGGGGCACAGTTAAAGACACAGTTAAAGAACAGTTAAAGAAGGATTTTTAAGCCTTGGAACAATTGAGACATAGATTGTGTATGTGTGCCATTCAGAGGGTGAATGGGAAAGACAAAACATTTAAGTGCCTTTGAACGGGGCATGGTAGTAGGTGCCAGGCACATTGATTTGTGTCAAGAACTGCAATGCTGCTGGGTTTTTCACGCTGTCTCCCGTGTGTATCAAGAATGGCCCACCAACTAAAGGACATCCATCCAAATTCACACAACTGATTTTTTTGTTGTCAAAAATGAGTGAGCCACATTTAATAGATCTTCAGATGGTTCTTTATACTGTACATCTGTGAAGTTAGATTTTTGAAAAAGTACAAGTGGGAAAAAAAGTCAAAACTAGAAAGTTCGAACTGTATGAACCCATTTGAACTTGGAGCTATCCAATCACAAGCCTGAACAAATGCAGACGGACGAATCAGGACGTGTCTTTGCCGACAACACTGTCAGAAATGTCAGAAGTAAACGATGTCACATCGTTGTTCAGTGACGACAGTCATTCGTCTGATGATCATAATACGTTTCTTGATGCAGGATGTATTCTGACTTTATCTGGGTACAATAGTGTTATTCTATCATTTATATATTCAAATAGCAACAGTGAACATGACTAGTTCAGGTAGAACTATGCTTTGCACCGCTAGAACGTTATAGACCCAAGGCCACAACTTGCTGTAAAGCTGAAACGCCCAAACGTTGCTCAATAGCTACATGTCTGAACCGCCAGGTTCGTAGCTATTGGCGCCTCATAAACATAACTAATTAGCTTGTGCGGGGCCTCTTCCCTTCCTGTTACTCTAAGTTCTATCAACCTCCGTCTTTGTTCTCTGTAGGACTCAGAGCTAAAGAGAACAGTGGACGAGAGCCCCCGTATCCAGACGGCCTACGGACACTACTTTGACCTCACCATCATCAACGACAACCTGGACGAGAGCTACAGGAACCTGAAGGCAGCTCTGGAGAAGGTCTCTGCTACCCAGCAGTGGGTCCCAGTCACTTGGGTCTTCTAGTGAGAGACAGAAGGACAAGAGGCTGGTGTTGAACACTTGTTCTCTCATTCGTCAACACAAGACATCCGAGGATACTGTCTGGCTCATCATCACAGTGACCTCTGGACCTCTGACCTTTGGACCCCATACATAAGACTGAACTGACAGCATTCTTTTTGCTGTGTACATATTGCTTTTGGAAATTTGTCGACAAAACGTCAAGGATTTTCTTGTTTGGACATTATGTGATTCTGGTGTGTGTGTGTGCATGTGTGTGTGTCTGTGTGTGCGTGCATTCGTGTGGTTGCAGAGTGTCTTAACCATAATCATGTTCGCTACATTGATTCTTTAGGTCAGCAGTAGTTTGTCTATGTTTACATGAATCATTAAATGGACATTCAGAATTCACACACACACACACACACACACACACACACACACACACACACACACACACACACACACACACACACACACACACACACACACACACACACACACACACTCAAAGGGAGCCAGCTGTCTTATTCCCCAAATTCTATTTTTATTACCAAATTCTATTTTTTGTACGGCGAGTTCAAGTTGAAACCCTTTTTGACACCTACTGTTGAGTATTTCTTTTTTCTATCATTTCAAAAACGCAAGACGCTGAGGTGTGAACATAAAACATTCAAATAATTTGAAGAGAGCATGTAGATACACAGAGAGATGTGCATGACAGATAGACTGTAAGTACCACCTTTATTTATGTGACCACACGGGCACTTTTTATATTTGTTTTTGATGTGTCAAAAGCCTTCTTTCTATTTTATAAAAATAAAAAAATACTATTTCCACCCAGGTCTGCTGTACAGTACAGTACACACCAATTTGACAAAAAACATCTCCAGATTTTTACACGATGGGTTGCTTGATGTTGGTTACAAAGAAGGCCTTCTGGAGCCATTCATCAGGCCTTCTGGGTAACCAACAGCAAGGAACCCATCAAGTAAAACTCTGGAGCCGTTTTACTTGTTCAACTGGGCAGACCTCTTTATTACACTTTCGCAACAGAGGACCTTGTGATGCAGTAGTACAGGATGCGTGGTCTATTGGGTCAGTTGAAATTGATGCACCCCAGGCTTTGGGAAATTTGGTGATAATTCGTTTGGGAAAGAGAAAGCTAAAGGCACTAGACACGAAACAGAAGAAAACAGACTGAGGATGTACTACTTCTCCAATAGGATACGCTTGTTTTTTTGTTTTCTGTTGCGAAACATTTAGCTATAATGTGCCCTAATAAATATGACCCTGGAAACTCCAGAGGAATGACACACGACACACAACAATGACAAGTTTGTGTACTCCCGATGAGTGTAAGGTCATGGGCTCTTATTTTTAGTATGGTTTCTACATTCCATGATGCTCACATGTATCCATGGCATTTTCAAACACCAAGAATATGAGTTTGGAGATTTCAATTAGATGAATTCATGATTGAACAATTTCAAGATGCCTCTGTATTTGACTGTGTATCAGTCACAGTTTCTAGATGTACTGTAAATGACAGACTGTGAATGTAGATAGACAATAGACTAGAGGCAAACGCTAACTACAGTAACAGTGTATTGTTTAAAGGAAAATGAACTATGCATTTGATGATGCGCACAATTAAATGCTTAAAATCAATGAGACCAAATTGCCGTCTGATTCTGTGGAAGGATCAATTTTTTTATTTAACCTTTATTTAACTAGGCATGTTAGTTAATATCAAATTCTTATTTACAATGACGGTCTAGGAACAGAACCGCCTTGTTCGGGGGCAGAACAGCAGATGTTTGTTTTAACCTTGTCACCTCGGGGGATTCCATCTAGCAACCTTTCGGTTACTGGCCCAACGTTCTAACCACTAGACTACCTGCCACCCCATAGCATCCCATTAAAGCTACATTTATTAGGGGGTTTAAGAAACAGCAGAAACTCTCCCACTTTTTAGGCCCACGTGCCAGGGTTTTCCAGTGTTAAGAACACGTGTGGTAGCCCAAGCACATGATAACGTACTATTGGTAGGCCTATCAGGAGGATATGCATTCCACGCCATAATGACCTCATCTGACACCATTTTCCACTGTCACTAAAAAGAATGGATTGTTCCAACTGATATTCAATGAAACTAGCATCAAATATTAGATTATCAATGCCTCGTCAGATAATACTGATGGAAACAGTTCCCCTGTGTTTCTAAGAGCCCTGCCCATTGTCACTCCTCATCCCCAAAGGCCAAAGCACAAATGGTGGGTGATTTAGATGATTTAATCATCTGTGTTATATATATCATTCTCTTCTTTCTTTCCATCCCTCAGTTCCCCCAACTGCTTCAACCTTCAGTCTCTTCCGCAACAGACAGGGAATCTCTTTGCCTTTGTAGGTCTAAGGTGGCCAGGTGTCTTAAGGATATTTCCAGCTCAGGACATTCAGCCATCTACCAACCAACAAGCACAATACTTAAAAACAGTTCCAACAAGCGTAGGTGTTTCCTTCAGGACGTGACAGAGACCCGTGCTTCCTGTGCCTCTAACCTCCTGCCGAACTGTCCAGGATGTGGCCAGTGCTGTTTGGTGTATTCACTGCTTTGGCGGTGGCCTGGGTGACCGTCTACATTCTAAATTATTCCAAGAGAAAGAGGGTCTTTTCCCAGGAGTGCCTGCGACCACCGGGGCCATTGGTGACCGACAAGAAGCAGAGAGATGATGTGCTGAAGAAAGGTGAGTTGTCAATGGTTACAGGACTCAATGTTGTTGATGATGCTAGGTTTGCTGACATTTTGACTAAGTAAGATGGGGGAATTAGTTAGCTGTGTTTTTGAACTGCTGTTGAAAATGACGCCGTGCTATGAATAGAAGAGACAGGAATATATCCATCTCTGGATTGGGTTACTGTATACATATAATGTCAAATGTGATCTGTTACTGTTGTGTTGATGTCTGACAAGGCCATATCTAATATAATGTAGGCATCAACATTATGTGCTTAAACAATTAATGGTTATTTGACAGCAATACCCTAAATTGACAAGGGTTACAAATATGACCTAAGCATTTGAATGAAATATTAAAACAACGGGTGTGAGGCATGTGCATGGTGTGACAAACGTAGCAGCTCCTGGAAATATTACATTTGAGTTCACCATTCCTTAAAAAACATTTTTATGTGTGTGAGTGGATGAGGAAAAAGGAAAAAGTGCATCCACGTTGCCTGACGCTTCCGCCGGTCTTCCCAATTAGATGGTCGACTCCCCGGGGATTGTCTGTCTAAATCACACTGATGTTATTCTGAGTGATTGTTTTTTTAGAATCGACTTCAACGCCAACATGTGAAAATGAACCGAGCAACTTTTACGAATAGGATATCCTCTTTTCTGCCTATATCTATGATGATATTAACCCCCCCCCCCCCCTATCACCATTTCCAGGTTTCAGAGTGGACCGTGTCCCGGAGAACCTTGACGCTATAGTGATTGGCAGCGGTATCGGGGGGCTGACAGCAGCAGCGGTTCTAGCCAAAGCAGGGAAGAGGGTTGTGGTTCTAGAGCAGCATGACCAGGCTGGGGGGTGCACTCACACCTTTGAGAACCAGGGCTTTGAGTTTGACGTAGGTAAGAGCCACTGTGACAGAACCGCCCATGGACCACACTCAATGAGGCATTAAAGTGCATATAACTCAAGTTGTTCGGGCTAGTAAGGTTATTCGTGTTTGTTAATCTCGGTGAAAAAGCAGAACTTGTTTCATTGAGAATTTACAAAGCGAAAAGTAGTCTCTGGTGAGTGGTGACAGACGGCCAGAGGCCAGTGCTCCACGCAAGAGTTGGTTCAGGGCTGCAGAGATTAATAAGCAAAATGAAATGGCGAGTGGTGTTTGATGAACTCAATCTAGGCACAGTCATAAGGGAGGATCATTGGGCAGGATAAGCTTCTAATACATGCACAAATGATCCAGCAAATATTCTCTCACCACCTCTACCCCCTCCCTCTGTCAGGGATCCACTACCTGGGCCAGCTCCATGAGAACAGCATGTTTCGTGTGGCCCTGGACCAGATCAGTGAGGGCCAGATCCAGTTCAACAGGTTGGAGCAGCACTTTGACACACTGATCCTAGGTCAGGGTGAAGACCGCAGGGACTACCACATCCTCTCTGGGAAGACGGAGATGGCAGAGAGCCTGAAGAGGCAGTTTCCTGATGACGTGGAGGCCTTGAATGAATATTTCAAGTATATGAAGGTACTGTGTGTGTGTGTGCATGTGCGTGTGCGTGTGTGTGTGTGTGTGCGCGCGTGTGTGTGCGTGCGTGTGCATGCATGTGTGTGTGTTTGCGTGTGTGTGTGTGATCATAACCCCTCTCATGTCACCCCCATGCTGCAGAAGGCAGCTCGTCGTATCAATCTCCTGGCCGGCCTCAAGATGATGCCCATGTGGCTGGTAGACTTCCTGGCTCGGACCGGCCTATTAGAGCGCATCTCCTCAGTGTTCCGCATGGCCATCACCAAACACACAGAGAAGATGGCCACTCTGACCAAGAACAAAGACCTGCACGCCCTCTCCGCATACCTCTTCTATGGTCAGTCCCTGTACACATCCACTCCCAGGGTGAATTCCAATACTTTTTCAATGGACAACTATTTTCCGAACTGAACTGACACACTCTTGCTAGTTTACAACATAGTCCTAGAACACACAATTGAGTGCTCTTCTGTCCTTCTTGGATGTAGAGCATGTGGTTACATTTCTCTCTCTCTCTGCATGTTCTGTAATGTAGTGGTTTGGGGGTCCCTGGGGGAAAAAGGTTGGCAACCCCTGCTCTAATGTGAAATGTAACTGTTTCCCCTGCTGGTAGGTGTTCCCCCTAAGGAATCCAGTTTCCTAATGAATACTCTACTGCTGCAGCACTATAAGAGGGGAGCCTACTACCCCATTGGAGGGGCCAGTGAGATCGCCTTCCACATCATCCCAGTCATCCGGAAGGCAGGTGGCGCTGTGCTGGTCAGAGCCCCTGTACAGACGGTCCTTCTGAATGAGGAGGGCTCAGCGTATGGTCAGTATCTAGTTCCGGGGGGAAAGCACTAAATCAATGACTCATTGTACTATTAGATATGCTTACTGTTGACCGTCTTCCATGGGAATCTTTGGCGTTACATTAGACTCGTTGCAAAGTGAGTTGTTGGTCTATGTCCACTGACCTCTGGTTGACCCCTGGTTGTCAGGTGTGACGGTGAGGAAAGGTCAGGAGGAGGTGGAGGTGTTGGCTCCAGTGGTCATCTCCAACGCTGGCATCTTCAACACCTTTGAGAAGTTCCTGCCCCCAGAGATACAGGCCAAGCCGGGTGAGTGGGGGCGGTCATGAATTGTATTGAACTCTAGCCATGCTGAACTTTAAACTGAAACAGGTTGAAACATGAGGAAACGTGATGAGTAGACAGTGTTGGACTGATTTGGACTAATCAGATTTGTTCTATGTTCCCAGACGTCCAGGCCCTGCTGGGGAGGATGCAGCATGGAATGGGCAACTTCCTGGTGTTTGTGGGTCTGGACGGCACGAAGGAGGAGCTGGGCATCACCTCTATGAACTACTGGATGTACAAAGAAAACGACCTGGACACACTGTTAGTACAGTAGCGGGTCTCTTGAATTGTATTCTCTTTGATTCTGTCACTCGCTCGTTCATTTGGTCTTTGTTCGTTCTGGAGCGAAATATAGTACGACATTTGTGTTCTATTGTGTTCTATTTCATTCAGGGATGTGCAACTCCAGTCATTGGGGGGCCTGATTGGTGTCACACTTTTGCCCCAGCCAGCCCCAGCTAAAACGCCTGACTCCAGTAATCAGCTAATCACGATCTTCAGTGTAGAATGCAACTTGTTTCATGAGCTGTGTTTGCTAGGGATGGGGGAAAGGTGTGACACCCGTAGCCGTGGGAAGTAGGGGTGCTGAGGGTGCTGCAGCATCCCCTGACAAATCAGAATTAAATCATATAATACACAGATAAATGAAATCAAAATGTTTCCACGCCAAATGAGTGCTCTAGGCCTTAATTACTTACTCCGGTATGTGCCGAGAAAATTAAATGAAATGAACTGCACTTTGTGAAATCCCTTGCACTTTGAGGGCCTAACCACAGTATTACTTGCCTTCACTTTTAAATCACATGTAGACTTATTTCAGCGTACGTGTCGTGTTTTGATTGTAGGATGGAGCGCTACAGCTCTCTGAGCCGAGAGGAGGTGGTGGGGAACATCCCCATGATGTTCATTCATTCCCCCTCTGCCAAAGACCCCACCTCCGGTACCCGCCATCCAGGTAGCAGCCTCAACAACACACACCCGCACCAATGATAAATCAATCCAATTTCATTTGTCACATGCTTCGTAAAAACAACAGCTGTAGACCAACCGTGAAACCCTTCCTATATGGAATATAACGCCGTATTTGAAATTCATAGAGCACCTATCACACCAACAGAAACACCGAAAAGACAGAGTAAAGTGTAAATATATCGAATGAAACATTTGAGATGAGCAGTGATGAACGGTACTTCAGTGCTGCTGAAGGTCGATTTTCACAACCCCCCCCAAAAAAAGGAAATAGATTCACGTATTAACTATGAGAAAGAGTTTTTATAGCTCAAATGATTGTGTTCTAAGACTCTCTCTCCACCTCCCAACAGGGAAGTCCTGTATGACTCTGTTGACCATGGCCAAGTTTGAGTGGTTTGAGGACTGGAAAGATACCAAGATAAACAAGAGAGGGCCCGATTACGAAGACCTGAAGATGAGCATGGCCAAGGAGCTCCTAGACTGGGCACTGGTTGTCTTCCCTCAGCTTAGGGATAAGGTACTTTGAAAATATCGCGTAATTTGAGCAAAATACACGGTCATGTTCAATTTACTGATGTATACAGTAGAGTAGAGTTTCTTTGACAATCCAAAGAGGCATTATAATTCGTTATCACACCCATTGTGCTTGGAATCAAGTCTTCTTTGAGGCAATAATGTCATCCAATTGTAATGTCTCATACCTGCTGGCTGTCTCTGTACCTACCAGCACAAGGTGTTGAAAATACGTATTTTTGGTTGAAAGATGTTGAAAAACCGTCTTTCAACCGAGTTTTCTCACTGGGTACCTTGTGTCTCGCTATAGGTGGTGTATATGGAGGCTTCCACTCCCCTGACCAACATGCACTACTTGGGCGCCCCACGTGGGGAGATGTATGGGGCTGAACACAACTTGGACCGCTTCAGCCCGGAGACGGTGGCCAGAACCCGGCCCCCCACCCCGGTCAAGGGACTCTACCTCACCGGTGAGAAAGAAATGGGTCACTGTGGTAGTATTTGAGTTGTTTTTGAGTACATTGGTCACAAAGGCACAAGGTGATGCTTGACGGTGGCAGTTCTATGAGTTACTCAGCAGCGTAACATGCAAGAACTGAAAGTCATTTTAAGGTGCTACCATAGATAATACTATTTCTGATCTATTCTAGACACATTGTTCAAACCTACTGTTAGTAGTTTTCATATCAGCAAACCCTTTGTTTGTCTTGTTCTGAACCCCAGGCCAGGACGTGTTCTGTAACGGGATGGCCGGTGCTCTGCACGGAGGAATCCTGTGTGCTTCGACAGTTCTGGACCGTATTCTCTACATGGACCTCCTAGCGCTGAAGAAACAGCTCAAAAAGCAGGCTCGTGAAAAAAAAGGCTTGTAACAAGGCCTGAGAAACCATTTGGACACAGCACTGACCACAGTCAAAATCATTACATAAACCAATACCGTGTAGGCTACTGCATACAGTATGTCACATTTCTTCACCCTATCTATCACCCTATCTATCACCCTGTCTATCACCCTGTCTATGACCCTATCTATGACCCTGTCTATCACCCTGTCTATCACCCTGTCTATCACCCTGTCTATCACCCTATCTATGACCCTGTCTATGACCCTGCCTATCACCCTGTCTATGACCCTGTCTATGACCCTGTCTATCACCTTGTCTATCACCTTGTCTATCGCCCTATCTATGACCCTGTCTATGACCCTGCCTATCACCCTGTCTATGACCCTGTCTATGACCCTGTCTATGACCCTGTCTATCACCTTGTCTATCGCCCTATCTATGACCCTGTCTATCACCCTGTCTATCACCCTGTCTATCACCCTGTCTATGACCCTGTCTATCACCCTTTCTATCACCCTGTCTATGACCCTGTCTATGACCCTGTCTATGACCCTGTCTATCAGTTTCATGTAAAAGTACCATGTTGTCTTTATTGAATGAAAATACGGTGTCTTTCTTTCTTACCTGTTATGGTTACACGTTGCCATCTCTTTAGCTTTGTTTAATGATGTTCGGAAAAAAAGTGACATCACTGGATTCCTCACAGTCGTAAATGATTGCTACTCTTTAGTCAGATCGCAGGCAGAAACATGGGTGTGTTTTATGTTTCGTTTCCATTGAAGTGCTTCTGTGGGATAGACACAACTCATTAAGGTGCACTTTGCACCCCCCCCCCCCCCCCCCCCCCCGCGGGTAGTTTCAACCAGATTATGTTCGAATAATACTTGTTACAATCCATTGTAACCAAGTAATGCTGTTACTGTAGTACCTATCACTGTTACACTGTGCTTACACTGCTGTACGTTTTGCACCTAGTACTGTAGACAGACACCAGGTAGGTTTCAGCTTGTCCTGTTCTATCGACTCAAATGGCAGATAGGAGAAAATAAGTCACTCTCACTGCACCTCACGTCTCAGTACAAACACTATGCTGGGAACTGGACATTGAACTCCCATGCCATTAAAATCACTTAAACATTCACGACAAGTGTTACTGTGCCTTCGGAAAGTATTCAGACCCCTTGACTTTTTCCACATTTTGTTACGTTACAGCCTTATTCTAACATGGATGAAATAAAAAATAATGTCCTCATCAATCTACACACAATACTCCATGATGACAAAAGCGAAAACAGGTTTTTAGAAATGTTTGCAAATGTATTAAAAATGAGAAAAAAACAGAAATACCTTATTTACATAAGTATTCAGACCTTTTGCTATGAGATTCGTGATGAGTGAGTAACTTTGCACTGACACCTGTCCTGAAGACAAGTGTTAGTTCCCCAAGTTAATGCCTAGGCTTCAGCTCATCGGGCTAACACAGTCCACAAGCACACTAGAGACCCAGGTTTCAATCCCAGTCTGTCATATTTGCAAAATGCTAGTATTGTTCATGTACACAAAGCAAAACAGTGTTGGGTTAGTAGCATTGAGGCATCTCAGTAACAACTGCTCAACCTCTGGCCTAATCTTAGATCATGAATGACAGAGATGGGCCATATATGTTTTGATCATAGTTTACAGTCATAGGCAAGGGGGCATTAAGTCAAGGGGTTACTATTTTACTGTCACTTAGTACACTACACACCATCAGCCAAAGACTTGTTCATATTCATGTCAGGATATTTGATTGGGCAACTGGAGTAAGAGGAAATAACATGTTTATAGCCGAGAGGAATGCCAAAAACTGTCATGTCCATCACATAGTACATTTCTTTCAGTTTGTTTGTTCAATATCTTACCAGTGTTTTACAGAACAGCTTCCTGGTTATGTTATGTAACCTATCTGGCCAAAGAGCACGGACGATGTGTTACAGCATCAGACATGACCAATGTAGGACAGATTGAATCTTTGGTAACGAAAACAGACTTTATTTACCATGTTACAGAAGTTCCATGGCACCTTGAAAAATAAAATTTGAAAGATGTATATATATTTACACACTGGTATGTACAGATTGGTAGCTATAGCTACTACGCAACCCCATTCAATCTCTTGTCCCCTACTTCTGCTTTACAGTTACACACTTTCATAGGTGTCGAAACACTTGCTTTTCCTTATGGTCTCCAAACTTTCCACCTCACGTCCCCATTGAACAATCCCAAGGACCAAGTCTCTGTGGTATACATGTACATATCCAGCTTCAGAATCCCCACTCCACATACAGTATGTGCCATATTCTGTGTCATTTATCCCTTAGTCTGTGGCTTCAGGCCTCCCCCTCGCAGGCTTCCTAAGCTGGTACGGTCCTATGGTTGGGAGTGGGGTTCAGGAGACGCCGAGTAAGGTTGCAGGGGGAAAACAGGCGCGTTGGAGACCTCCGAGTAGGCTGGAGGAAGCTCTGGGTGGATAAAGTCTGGCTTCATCTCCACCTAGACAAAATGAGATTGGATGAATAGACTAGAAGCATTGAGATGAAAAAACACTTACAATACAGTCCAGTGTTTTACCCCCAAAAAGTGTGAATAAAAATGTACTGTAAAGTTGTAAACCCTATTGAACAGTACAATTTGTACCTCGTGTTTAGGATGGACTAATACCTCATTGTAGGCCGGAGGTGGGCTGGAGAACTCTGAGGTGCTGTAGCGAGGAGGCCTGTGGATGTCTTCGCTGTCATAAGATACTGCGGGGAAGGGAATGACGTAGATGGAGGGCCTGTCTCGTCTCTCCTCCCGGTCCAGTTGCTCCTGGCGGGCCCGGTGGAAGGCCTTACAAAAGGCTGTGCAGCAGATGATGGTGATGCCAAATGTGATCATCGGGATGAAGATTCTAAGGGGAGATCATGTAATTGGTTTGTGGAATTTCTCGTCGCTGTAGGAGCACATGACCAGACACAGGCAAAGTCCATTTTGGTGTGTGTGTGTGTGTGTGTGTGTGTGTGTGTGTGTGTGTGTGTGTGTGTGTGTGTGTGTGTGTGTGTGTGTGTGTGTGTGTGTGTGTGTGTGTGTGTGTGTGTGTGTGTGTGTGTGTGTGTGTGTGTGTGTGTGTGTGTGTGTGTGTGTGTGTGTGTGTGCCTAGACTGATATGAATATGGACAGGAATGGGACTCTTACTCTAAAAAGTAAAAAGACTCTTGTATCGGCATCTTGTGACGTTAACACCCGCACACCTCAGTAGAAACCTGCAAGAACAAACACACAACACCATAGTTTTGACATTCCTTTTCGTCCTCCCAATCGAATAATCAACGGTGTTCGTCCGTAGACGCCGGGGCGGTAGGCAAATTGGACAGGGTCGAGTGTGTCTGGGAGGGAGGAGGTGATGTGGTCTTTGAATAGCCTCTCGAAGCACTTCATGGTGACGGAGGTGAGGGCTAAGGGTCGATAGTCATTCAGTTCAGTTCATTTCTCATTCTTGGGCACGGGGATGATAGTGGATGTCTTGAAACAGGCATAGCCTCGGGAAGTAGGGGTGCTGAGGGTGCTTTAGCACCCCCTGAGAAACCAGAATAAAAAAATATATATACAGTTTGGACACACCTACTCATTCAAGGGTTTTTCTTTATTTTGACTATTTTCTACATTGTAGAATACTAGTGAAGACATCAAAACTATAAAATAACACATGGAATCATGTAGTAACCCCCAAAAAAGTGTTAAAGAAATGTGCGGGGGTACAGTGTTGTCGTGCCCTCTTCGTGACTGTCTTGGTGTGTTTGGACCATGATAGCTTGTTGGTGATGTGGACACCAGGGAACTTGAAACTCTGGACACACGTAAAACTTCATCTGAGTGAAGTGACTTCACTAGTGAAATCATGTTTTTCCACAACGGTCATAAACATGACTCAGGAAACAGTACCTTTGCCACACTCAGAACCAAATGTCAGCTACCAGAGACTAGTTGCACTTTAAAAGAAAGAGCGTTGCAGCGAAAATGTAATGTAAACGTCTGTCACGCTCAATTTGAATTGGTCAGTATCAAGCTACAGGTAGTATCGGCATTCTACTGTAAAGCTGTGGTGTGTTTATATAAATAGGTTGTTTATGGCCGTCTGTGGCTTGATCGAGAGGCACTCACAGGTGATAGTATCTCATGTTAATAAGTCCACAGGTGGATAAAATCACAAGTGGATAAAAAAAACACAAGTGGAAGTGGAGTGAAAGAACAAGTTTCCAAAGAATAGCATAACTAACCGCACAGTCAGTGTGTACAACACAAAGAAGTCAACACCAAGAAGAACCTATTCAATTCAGTCTGTCCGAGTAGATATGTGTCCCACATTCATGCCAACAACGTTCTGTTGACCTATAGTCATATTATAAACATATAAATGTAAACATATAAATCCAAATGAACTTTATCTTACCTTAAAGCCAGCAGGCCGCTTTCAGTGAACCTGGGAATTCAACGGAAATCAATAAGGACCTGAACCTATGGGTACTGTGTGTGTGTGTGTGTGTGTGTGAATATAGAAGACCTGAGTGTATGTGTACTGTAATGTCTGTGTGTCTTATCTGGCAAAGGGTGTGCTATTGAACTGAGGGTTAAGGTGACAGTTTTATAGCAGTCCGTTTCTGTTTAAAGGCACAGTGTTACTGTATCATGTTGTCTTAGCATTAGAATAAGACCTATCGTTTCAGGCAACAAAATGACATGGACTTAGTTTGTTCCTCCTCTTATAACGCTCTTCATGGCACACGCAGTAGTAGTCTTTTGTTCTATAGTTGGTCTCTAGATTAAGCATGAGAACTTGAGGAAGTTTGATTTGGAAAAGCTACGCATTTTATTGACAGACATGTAAAATGAAACATTGTTCAACCTCAAAGGATACACTAAACATCAAAAATGAAACTAACTGACCACATTAACAAGTTTAAAATCACTTTTACATTTCTCAATCTCATATGACCTCACTGCCAGTCAAATATTTTCACCTCGTAACAGAATTCATACACATATTTTCTCCGGGAAATGTTCTCTATAATCCATATATTATTTCATCTGAGTTTGAATATTACAAAATATATTAGTGCAAGTCTAATTAAGAGACCAATATCATCCTGCAGAGCCAAAAACTGCAGCAGCAAACAGTGGCTGGTCACATTGACAAAAAAAAAAAAACGGAAGAAACTTTACCACATCATTATACAGCGTTTAGGGCTTGTCCTACTGAGCACAACAGTAGCTCATATACTGGTACTACAGTACTTGTAAAACAATACTGAACGGGACATAGAGCTATTGTATAACTTGCAAAGCATTTCCCAAGTATTCACTACCTTCAATGGTTAATAAGCAAGCTGACTTTTTATATTTGATCTAGTCTTGGATGAAAGATAGCAGGTATTAAGTCGTCCTACCTAGTGACCCTCTTGGTAATATATAACTAGCCCACCGCGCCATATAGTGGCTATATTTCAGAGTCCTGTCATCATTGCCTTATTTTCCGTTCATATTACTATGACCAGTAGGGGTCAGTAGAGGTCTTTCTACAGTTGACCACGTCACCGTCAAGAAACAACTCAACAACCACTAGCCCCAAACTCTATACCTGACAGGCAATATGATTGAAATTCCACCTGGCCTATCAAAGGGACAGATAAAGCTACAATAGTTATTTCTTATACCAATGATGTGAGTATGTATGTTTGCACCCGTTCAATTCTTCCTGATCAACATAAAGTGCCTAGGTAGACCTAGGGTTTAGGGTTAGGGGTTGTTTGTGGACAGAGCCGACTTTCACTTCATATTAAAAAGGTAGACTAAGCGAAATGACATTGCCACGAGCAGCACCGCAGATATTGCGATAAGCCGAGATGCACGACTCCGCTCTCACACGGTATCTGCGCACGTGCACGGGTGCGCTTCACGCTTTTACAACAAGGTAGCCACAAGACCAAAACAGAGGACAAGTTGAGCCTCGGGCTTCAAAACTCTTACTTGTCGCGGAAATTGACCCACTGTGCTGTTTACTTTCTGCATATACGTCATATCGCTGAGTCTACCTTTAAGTGGTCTAATATCTTAGTTGGTGAAGGAATCTACGTAGTTCCCAGGGAAGAATCCCTCTACTCCGTTGAGCGTTCCCTCACACCAGCCGTCTTCATTCCTCTTGATCAGGTAGATGACTTCTCCCTCCTGGAACATCAGGTCGCCAGGCTTCCCTGAGTTGTAGCTGTACAGCGCCACCACTGGGAGGGAAAGTGAATTGCAATGAGACAACCAAGACACCACAGAAACACAGGCCAAATTTGAATGGTATTACTTGGTCAGACATTGAATAAGTACTGTAGAAGTATGCATGCAATTTGGGCCATGGCAGCATTTAGTAATTTATCCATTGGTGAATGTGCATGGAGAACTATCATACCTTTCTCTAAAAAGTCTGTAGGGCCAGTCGTGTCATAATCAGCAGGGGGAGGTAGGGGTGGCATGACATCATCGAAGCCACCCACACTGTCGCTAAAAGGTGGAGGAGGCGGGGCTGGGATCACCAGATCTACAGGATTGGGCAAAAAGGCATATAAACCCAAACTGATAGGCTGCACCACTTCCCATACAAGTCATTCTTGTTCCAAAGTCTATCAAAACCACAGTGTATAACTTGTTCCCGAGGACTGTTTAAATCCATTTACAGTACCTAGCTTCTTTGAAACTATTTTCTCCACATAATGTGTTATCTGTTACATTGAAAAGCCAAAACAAAAGACGTTACCAACCCAGTGTCTGGCGCACTTCTAGAGGACAGGATCTGTCCATGGCTTTACCTTCCAACACAGTAGACTCAACAGCAATAGCAGCAGCAGTAGCAGTGATGCAGTAATTTGGACAGTGGCCTGGAGGGTGTATTGAGGTCTCACACAGTCTCCACTTACCCAGGTGATCAAGGCGGGCGGGCAGGCTGGACAGGGGGCTCAGCGACACGGGAGGGGCGAGAGGAGGAGGGTATGAAGGGTGAGGAGGGATCATGACTGAGCGGTAAGGTCACAGAGGGAGAGGTAGGAATGGGTGACGGAGAAAGGTAACATCAGATCAGCCAAAATGGGTCTTCAGAGGGGACTCCACATTTATTGAAATCTATTTACTGGTTGAACCTTTATATAACCAGGCAAGTCAGTTAAGAACAAATAGTTAGTTACAATGACGGCCCAAATGCTAACGCCGGCACTAAGCTAACACTATTGCTTAAGCAAGGCTTGAACTTTCATCATGCATCATAAACCTAAACAACGGTGGTGTAATATTAAACCAGTTTTGCATTAGCCATGTTCAGCTCCTCACAAACTAATGATTGGTATAGTAATACTAAGTCATGAGGCCATATTGGACTACAGCCAGGGGGCAGGACCTGGGATGCGGGGGGGGTTGCCAAAGTGGCCTTACGTGATTGGATGGTTGGCAGGAAGAGCGAGCGAGTGTAGAGCGAGCGAGAGCTAGGGCCCGTGCGGACCCTGAGGGACATGGAGCGCGAGCTGGGGGGGTGACGACGTACACGAGGCCGCCTGGGCTGCAGAGCTGAGCCGGAGAGAGACAGGTCACAGGTCAAGAAGAAGCAGACAGATATAAGGACAGGAAAACACCAAAGATCAGCATCAGCGAGCATGCTCTGCATAGACAGACAGACAAACCGACAAACCCCAGACAGACAGCTAAACTAAACAAACAGATAAGCAACATTTCAACAAATCAGATCCTTTACGGCATTAGAAATGGATGCGAGGTCTCATTCAAGAGTCCTTTCAAAACCACTTGTTGAAAGACCATTAAAAGTACAGTGTGACACATTCCACTCCTTTCACCTTCATCCACTTCATCACTCGGTGGAGGGGGTGGGTCAGGGAGCTCCAGGCCCTCACTGGCTGGTGGCGGGAGAGGCTCGTCAGATGGTGGTGGCATTGGGGGCGGGAAGCTGTTCTCTTCAGCCACTGAGAAAAGAGAATATTAATTGAAGAATATCTGCTTAAGTTGATATTCAGCGTTTCATACCGTGTGAAATCAGTAACACAATCATGCAACTAAGGGGGGAAAAAAAGGATCTATTTCTTAGTATCACAGTGCAGGCACAAGTATCACAGTTCCTGGTTTCCTGCCTCTAGACGTGTCAGCATGCGCATTTCTCTGGGTGTCTGTCTGCACACAACGTGTTCTCATTTCCTCTCCTACACTGTGCTGTGCAGTGTGCTAAAGCTGTCTCACAGTGTGGGAAACACAAAAAACAAGCGATATTTCCCGCCAGGGTGTTTGATATTGAGTGTGATATTCAGTTTAAGACATGTTACTGTACTTTAGTTACTCATACAATACGTTTACAGTCAATTACTAACAGTATGTACGCTAGTTACAAATAGTTTGTAAAAATGTATGAAAATTCATAATGAAATGTGATACAGACACTTACCAGTCTCCAGTGGGGGTGGGGCAGGGGGAGGGGGGATGCAGGCTAGGCTGGTATGGGCAGGTTCAGGGGTGCTGGTTGTGGTGGTGGGGGCCAGCGGAGGGACATCCAGAGAGGAGGCAGGAGGCGCCATGGGAGGAGGAGGAAGAGGGGCCGCAGCTGTCATGGCGGCGTCACCATCCTCCATCAGAGACAGGGGCGGTGGTGGGGGCGGGGCCTCCTCCAGCAGGGTGGTGATGATGTCAGAGTCAGGTGACGCGGGCCAGCCGGGGACCACGGGGGGAGGCACGGCCTTGCCGAAGCTGGACCTGTTACAGGAGGGGAGGGCAACGTCAAAGTGAGCTAGAGGTATATTTCCATGTCTGGTTGGAGATATTCTACAGTGTTTGGGAGTAAGTGTCAAATCTTACATGTGTACAGTAAAACTGTGTTTCCAGTAAGTGTTTTTTACCCAATGGAGCGATCATTGAGAGAGGTGAGGGACGCCCCTCGAGACAGAGAGGGGGCTATGGGACACTGGACAGGCTCTGGGGGTGCTCTGGAAGTGCTCCTGCTGAAAACACACACACAGCCCTTAAGCGTCACATAGCATTATCACAAATGCTGACACTTGGACATCACACAGACCAGCTCTATCAACTCATAAATAGTGAGAAACATGCAGAAAGCTTCAAATCGCACTCGCGCACAATGACAGTGAGACGTTGTTCTCTTCTCTCGCGAAACAGTTTGAATATGCTACTCGGTGCAAATGACACCTGCACATTTGATTTCTATACTTCCTGGTTTGTTCTTGGCATAATCACAATGTGAAAGCTCTGTAATCGCTCTCTCCTGTCCACAGTAAATCTCCCTCTTACCAATCATTCAACCCCCGACTGAATGAACACAACAAACATGACTGGACAGGAGGTGTGGTTAGCCATGAATACATTCCCCAATCCTACCCACAAGCTCACACAAATTATTTTAAACATTTATTTTGCTGATGTTTCTGGTCTCGAATAAAAGTTGAACAAGGGGTTTTCGTGGACCACTGAGCACAGAGGATGTGCGGAAACTCGGCTTCCTGTCCGAAGGACTTTTACAGGAAGTGAAACAGTTACAGTTAGACTGGTAGTGTGAGAGCAGAGCAATCACATGGAGTCAGCTGTGTCAGCATCATACCTGATTGTGCCGCCATGTTTGCGTTTTGATGACCCTGCTTTCCCCATCAGCTTACCAGAATCCTGTGGGGATGCGGTGAGACAGAGCGATAGATAGAGAGAGAGAAAGAGAGAGAGAGAGAGAGAGAGAGACAAAGGGAGAGCAGAGTGAAAAGGAAGAGGTCGTTTATGTGTGTGTGTGTGTGTGTTGTAGATGAGCGAATTGTGTTGGAGCATCAATGAAGCGGCTGAGCCTTGGCAGCACTAATTAGTGTGTCTAGCCATTTTCCCACGGTGCACAGTGGCTGGCTGGCTGCTTGTTCTGTGTGTGTGTGTGTGTGTGTGTGTGTGCGTGCGTGCGCTAATCGAGGTCAGCCTTACGCAACAAGCTGCTCCTCTCTAACTGGATGTGGTGTAGACGAGAGGCAGGGTGGTAAAACAAAAATCATGGCTGCATCTTAAACGGCTTGTCTTGAGAGCTAAGGAAACCTACGGAGCCTTTGGACTCCAACCACAGTACCCTGGTGACACAACCCAGGTTTTAAAAAGCTGTTTTCACCAAAGAGAAATGACATTTCCACATCAGTAATTTCCAGCATTACTATTGAATATTGATTGCAACATACAGTAGTGTACAGTTCTGTAGCTGTATAGTAAGACACGTGCAGGGAAAGTATTTGCGCCTTTGGCCTTTTTAATGTCCTGGGAATGTGAGGTAAAACATGTGAGTAATTGCGCTTGAACTTGAACACTCAGTCTCACCTTCATGCCATGTCCCAGTGTGTCCAGGTCAGAGTAGGCGATGGGACTACGGGTGTACTTGGGTTTGGGCTCCTTGCCTGTTGCCGGGGGGATTATTTTGTGGCTGCGGGGAACCCTCTTGGCTGTGGTGAAAGCCCCGATCTCTCTCCGGGCCACCTTCTCTCTGTGCATGTCCACTGTCTGCAAGACAAGGGGCAGAGGATGTGCTATTATTAATTCCTTTCCTCTGGTAAATCTTTTTTTTCCTCCAAAATACAAAATAATCCATACAGGATGGAATAGCGTGGTACCCTTTCTCTGGCAACATCATTGGCTCAATATAGCTCATAAACGAAAGTGGTAATATTCTCAAACCCTCTTTCAAGTGAGCCCTATCATTTAGTATACAGTTGTTAGGGACCCTTCACGGGTGCCAGCAGACAATGGAGGACATCAATCAGAGGTTCGCAGGAAGGAACGCTCAGAACAGAGAACATTGGGGTCTTTCATTCCATCCCAGCCCCAATGATGCTCTGTGTTGAAGGTCAAATTTCACTCTGTAGCCCCTCAACCCACTCACCCCTCCACCCTCAACCCCCTCCTCAGGTGACCTGGTTCTGTATGATAATGCTGGGCACGGAGCATGCAGGAATGCCTGGGGTCTGTGCCAGCTTTTGGGGACAGTGGGCTACAGAGAGGGGGAGGGGAGGGGGTGCAGCGGGGAACAGTGGGGCTACAGAGAGGTGGATGGGGGGGCAGCGGGGGACAGTTGTGCTGGTGTAAGAGAGTAAGCTGGGGGGGGGGGGGCACGCGGTGTACTGGGGATGGAGAATTCCGCTATTCTGCATGGAAGAAGGCCAGGGTCCCCAAAGAGTCCCTGGAAACCAGCCCAGATCAGCGAAGAGGCAGACCCTGCAGCTTTCATATGCTGAGCACCAGGTGTAAGGAGATGAGGGGGAGGAAGGAAGGGATGGTGGGGTGGAGGGAGGGGTAGAAGGGTAGAGGTTAAGGAGGGGTAGAGGAAAAGGAGGACGAGAGGGAGGGGGAAAGGAATAAAGACAATTGGCACAGTGGGTACCATTGACACTCAGAGAACCCTGCTGATCTAGGTGCAACAACGCATCAACCCGGACGGAGGGTGACTCATGAAATCAAATTTCCTTTTTTTGTGCCCCTTCAGTCCAGTCACTAACTCTGATGGGCCTCCTCATTCTAAAGCCTGGGTTCAAGCAAGCAAATCTTCCTTTTTAGCATGCTAACCAGTGAAGGCGCCTGAGAAGAGGAAGGGGAGGACCATCCTCCTCAGTGAATTTGATCAAAATAAAAATAGTGAAACACCAAAAAAGTTATCCTTTTTAAATAAATGAAACTATTCTAAATATATTAATGTCACCAAATAATTGATTAAAACACACTGTTTTGCAATGAAGGTCTACGGTAGCCTCAACAACACTCTGTAGGGTGGCACCATGGAGTAATCAGAGGACAGCTGGCTTCCGTCCTGCTCTGGGTACATTGACTTCAATACAAAACCTAGGAGGCTCGTGGTTCTCACCCCCTTCCATAGACTTACACAGTAATTATGACAACTTCTGGAGGACGTCCTCCTACCTATCAGAGCTCTTGCAGCATGAACTGACATGTTGTCCACCAAATCAAAGGATCACAGAATGAATCTAGAGCTAGCTATATTGAATTGTTGTTTTTTTCACTTTCACTTACTTAGCAAGCAAATGCAGCTAACTAGTTTAGCCTACCAAACAACTGGCTCAAACAGATTGGGATGCTATGTTAGGTAGCTGGCTATGGCTATCCAACACAAGAACTCTTCCAAGTTAAGGTAAGCTTTTGGTTTTATAAATGTTTTGCAACCGGGGCTTGCCAGTGTGCTAAACTGCTTGCTGCTGACTGTACACTGTAGTGCATGATTGTAGTGGGTTTACTAACGTGTTAGTTCTAGTAGCTATGTTGACTATTAAAATTTGGTGACGATGATCTAGGCTGTGTTTAGCGGTTAGCAGTTATGAAAAGAAGGTTTGGCTTCTGATGACAGTTGATGTGTTCTGCACTGAAGTCCACAAGTAAAGGGGAAATGTGAGAGGAGGAGATTACATAGATGCAGATTACATATACAAAGAGAAAAGTGATCATGCTGTTTGTGAGTGGCTGCTATGAGAGTAAACGGTGTTTGCGTGTGATCAGGGGTGTAGAAATTCCACCGATTCTGTTGAAAAACTTTTCGTAAACGGAAGCAAACGGAACTAAACGGGTACAAAGATTCCTGAATTTGTCCTATAGAAACTCTTGTTTGCAACTGTTGGACTAATGATAAACTAGATACAGGCAAGGGTGTGCAAGGCAGTATTGAATGTATTAATGTCTGTCACCTTGACTATTCAAATTTCTCTCGACCTGTGCACCTACGTTGTAAACTCTCATTCATAGGCTAAGTTGTAGCAACCTCATGATGCGTATAGGGGAAATTTGAGTATCGTGTAGTAGCCTAAACCTATTGATGTTACATTGAGCTGGGTGAATGGAATATGAATGACAGTCATCCAATATCCTGTAATAGAAATTAGTCCATGCTCATGAAAAAAAGGGTCCTCCCTTACCTTAAACGGCACCAACCACCACTGCTGCTAACATCTGGGTGAATGCTTGTGTTCTCTTCCTGAAACTGAATCGTGGCCTAACCCACAAGCGTGTATGGAGACATGCTAGTGACAAAAAAAAAGGTGTGGAGATGATGTACCTGTCCGATGAGGTTGACAGAAGACTCCATGTGTCTGAGCTGGGAGTTCTGTGCGTCTAGCAGCTTGAGGACGTTGGAGGCCAGGGTGCTGATCTGGTAGGCCACACTGGCCAGAGACTGGGTGGTAAAGTTCTTAGTCTCCTCTAGGGCCTTGACCGCATCCGCACCTGCCTAATGTGAGGGAGAGCGAGAAAGAAAGAGAGAGGGAGAGAAAGAGAGAGACAGAGAGCGAGACACGGGGAGACAGTCGTGAAAAAAGGATGCTCATGTCACAAATATAGTATGATAACTTGGGGATCATAACAACCATGATAATAATAGCATGTGATTTTGACATTGACAATGTGAGATGAGATTTTTCAGAGTTATATGTCATAGAATTCTGTTGACGTGTCTGAGAAGAGCAGTGCAATAAGACCTCTCACTTCCTCCTCACACAGTAGAATGCCTTCCTGATCTAATTCTCCCATAATATCAAAATACACACACACAGTCTTCGACAGCTCAGTGATGAACACATTACCCCTTCTTTTTTTTTTTAGATAGACAGTGAAAGCACCTATTTACTAGCCTGGAAGAAACAGCCTGAGCGCTGCGTTCACAATTCTATTTCATTTCGTGGTGAATGTACACAGCAATTTCTCCGTTCAATCAACACTGACAGTGTTAAGTTTAACACTGGGAAAGTGTCTATACAGGTCCAGACTTTTGAGCGTTAAATTAACACTGAGCTTAGTGCTGACCCTGTTAGTGTTATACAATAACACCTCATAAAGAATTTCTAACCATTACACTAATAGGTCTGTATCTCTTGACAAGGTCATTCAGCGTTGGACATTATGAGTCACGGTAGTTGCCACGTGCTCTTTTGTACGGTTTTACAAAGACTTCATGAATAGCAGCAGATGTGCTCAGACTTTAATTAACATAACCATAGACCACTTTTTTTTTAAACCTTTATTTAACTAGGCAAGTCAGTTAAGAACAAATTCTTACTTTCAATGACGGCCTAGGAACAGTGGGTTAACTGCGGCAAGTATCCTAGTGGTAGAGCGTTGGGCCAGTAACTGAAAGGCTGCTGGAACGAATCGCTGAGCAGACAAGGTAAAAATCTGTCTGAACAAGGCAGTTAACCCACTGTTCCCTGGACCCCGAAGATGTCGATTAAGGCAGCCCCCTGCACCTCTCTGATTCAGAGGGGTTGGGTTAAAGGCGGATGACACATTTCAGTTGTACAACTGACTAGGTATCCCCCTTAAATTTATACAAAACTTCTACCCACAGATGGCCAAAAAGAAGTAATTCAAAGCCACTAAGCCATGACCCCAAAATAATTTCAGTGTTATATCAATCAAATATATTTATAAAGCCCTTTTTTACATCAGCCGATGTAATGACTGTGTTTGTTAGTGACAGAGACATGATTGTTAAATTCATTCATTCTCAGTCCTGTGGACTTCACTGAGTTCCTACTGTTAAACTGTTTAGGACAATACATTCAATTCAGAATATCATAAGGACTTACTTTGAGGGCCATGTTTCACCCCAAAACAGTGGTGTTATGAACCTTCTGGTTTACAGGCCACATCAGGCCTGCAAGTCATGTTATGCTGGCTTGCAAAGTGCTATGTAATTCCTATTGGAATCCAGCCAGAGTTAGGACAGCCAACAGTTGGAATTTTTATTCACCTGCAACCCGCATTCAGAATGACTGCCAGGGTTAGAAACATTGATAAAGGAGCCCACCTAAACCCTTTAAACTGGAACAACTATTTCAGTGATTGGATTACCGGCAGTTGAGAAAACTGTATGCTATTTATCTATGTGTAGCACAAGATTAATAAATCAAGAAATGAACATGCAAAAACACAGATACTAAAGACAATCCCCCAAAATTGAGCTGCAGGGGAGCATGCTGGGAAATCACAGAATGACTCACACTCAACACTGGTTCTTAACATCAACACTGGGGTTCTTTTACACCACGAGAGTTCATTTCACTCCTGAATCAACCCTAGAAAGGTTACACTGAGAAATCAACACTGGGTAACACTGTCCAATTTGCTGTGTTGCGATCAGACAGGTTCCAGCAGGCTACCTACAGTATTTAGAGCATCACCTAACAACTAGGTTGACAAAAGACTGCACACGCCTGCCAAAGAGCATGAGGAAGTAGAGCCTACCCTTACATGTGCACTCCTTCACACTCACATAGAAATGGGCAGATAGACTGTACACGCTCACTTTACATATACTGTACACGCTCACTTTATACTTCACATATACTGTACACGCTCACTTTACATATACTGTACACGCTCACTTTACACTTCACATACTGTACACGCTCACTTTACACTTCACATACTGTACACGCTCACTTTACACTTCACATACTGTACACGCTCACTTTACATTTCACATACTGTACACGCTCACTTTACACTTCACATACTGTACACGCTCCCTTTACACTTCACATATACTGTACACGCTCACTTTACACTTCACATACTGTACACGCTCACTTTACACTTCACATATACTGTACACGCTCACTTTACACTTCACATACTGTACACGCTCACTTTACACTTCACATACTGTACACGCTCACTTTACACTTCACATACTGTACACGCTCCCTTTACACTTCACATATACTGTACACGCTCACTTTACTTTTCACATACTGTACACGCTCACTTTACACTTCACATACTGTACACGCTCCCTTTACACTTCACATATACTGTACACGCTCACTTTACACTTCACATACTGTACACGCTCACTTTACACTTCACACATACTGCACATGCTCACTTTACACTTCACATACTGTACACGCTCACTTTACATTTCACATACTGTACACGCTCACTTTACACTTCACATACTGTACACGCTCCCTTTACACTTCACATATACTGTACACGCTCACTTTACACTTCACATACTCTACACGCTCACTTTACATTTCACATACTGTACACGCTCACTTTACACTTCACACTTCCGTGCTTCTACACCTGCATTGCTTGCTGTTTGGGGTTTTAGGCTGGGTTTCTGTACAGCACTTTGAGATATCAGCTGATGTACGAAGGGCTATATAAAATATATTTGATTGATTGATTGACATACTGTACATGCTCACTTTACATAAACTGTACGCGCTCACTTTACACTTCACATACTGTACACGCTCACTTTAAACTTCACATATACTGTACACACTCACTTCACACTTCACATACTGTACACGCTCACTTCACATATACTGTACACGCTCACTTTACACTTCACATACTGTACACGCTCACTTTACACTTCACATACTGTACACGCTCACTTTACACTTCACATACTGTACACGCTCACTTTACATTTCACATACTGTACACGCTCACTTTACACTTCACATACTGTACACGCTCCCTTTACACTTCACATATACTGTACACGCTCACTTTACACTTCACATACTGTACATGCTCACTTTACACTTCACATATACTGTACACGCTCACTTTACACTTCACATACTGTACACGCTCACTTTACACTTCACATACTGTACACGCTCACTTTACACTTCACATACTGTACACGCTCCCTTTACACTTCACATATACTGTACACGCTCACTTTACACTTCACATACTGTACACGCTCACTTTACACTTCACATACTGTACACGCTCCCTTTACACTTCACATATACTGTACACGCTCACTTTACACTTCACATACTGTACACGCTCACTTTACACTTCACACATACTGTACACGCTCACTTTACACTTCACATACTGTACACGCTCACTTTACATTTCACATACTGTACACGCTCACTTTACACTTCACATACTGTACACGCTCCCTTTACACTTCACATATACTGTACACGCTCACTTTAAACTTCACATACTGTAAACGCTCACTTTACATTTCACATGCTGTACACGCTCACTTTACACTTCACACTTCCGTGCTTCTACACCTGCATTGCTTGCTGTTTGGGGTTTTAGGCTGGGTTTCTGTACAGCACTTTGAGATATCAGCTGATGTACGAAGGGCTATATAAAATACATTTGATTGATTGATTGACATACTGTACACGCTCACTTTACATAAACTGTACGCGCTCACTTTACACTTCACATACTGTACACGCTCACTTTAAACTTCACATATATTGTACACACTCACTTCACACTTCACATACTGTACACACTCACTTCACATATACTGTACACGCTCAATTTACACTTCACATATACTGTACACGCTCACTTTACACTTCACATACTGTACACGCTCACTTTACATTTCACATACTGTACACGCTCACTTTACACTTCACATACTGTACACGCTCACTTTACATATACTGTACACGCTCACATTACACTTCACATACTGTACACGCTCACTTTACACTTCACATATACTGTACACACTCACTTCACACTTCACATACTGTACACGCTCACTTCACATATACTGTACACACTCAATTTACACTTCACATATACTGTACACGCTCACTTTACACTTCACATACTGTACACGCTCACTTTACACTTCACATACTGTACACGCTCACTTTACATATACTGTACACGCTCACTTTACACTTCACATACTGTACAAGCTCACTTTACATATACTGTACACGCTCACTTTACACTTCACATACTGTACACGCTCACTTTACACTTCACATACTGTACATGCTCACTTCACATATACTGTACACGCTCACTTTACACTTCACATATACTGTACACGCTCACTTTACATTTCACACACTGTACATGCTCACTTCACATATACTGTACACTCTCACTTCACACTTCACATATACTGTACACGCTCACTTTACATTTGACATACTGTACACGCTCACTTTACACTTCACATATACTGTACACGCTCACTTTACACTTCACATACTGTACACGCTCACTTTACACTTCACATACTGTACACGCTCACTTTACACTTCACATACTGTACACGCTCACTTTACACTTCACATACTGTACACGCTCCCTTTACACTTCACATATACTGTACACGCTCACTTTACACTTCACATACTGTACACGCTCACTTTGCACTTCACATACTGTACACGCTCACTTTACATTTCACATACTGTACACGCTCACTTTACACTTCACATACTGTACACGCTCACTTTACACTTCACATATACTGTACACGCTCCCTTTACACTTCACATATACTGTACACGCTCCCTTTACACTTCACATACTGTACACGCTCACTTCACATAAACTGTACACGCTCACTTTACACTTCACATATACTGTACACGCTCACTTTACACTTCACATACTGTACACGCTCACTTTACACTTCACATACTGTACACGCTCACTTTACACTTCACATATACTGTACACGCTCACTTTACACTTCACATACTGTACACGCTCACTTTACACTTCACATACTGTACACGCTCACTTTACACTTCACATACTGTACACGCTCACTTTACACTTCACATACTGTACACGCTCACTTTACCCTTCACATACTGTACAAGCTCACTTTACATATACTGTACACGCTCACTTTACACTTCACATACTGTACACGCTCATTTTACACTTCACATATACTGTACACGCTCACTTTACACTTCACATACTGCACAAGCTCACTTTACATATACTGTACACGCTCACTTTACACTTCACATACTGTACACGCTCACTTTACACTTCACATATACTGTACACGCTCACTTTACACTTCACATATACTGTACACGCTCACTTTACACTTCACATACTGTACACGCTCACTTTACATTTCACATACTGTACATGCTCACTTCACATATACTGTACACGCTCACTTTACACTTCACATATACTGTACACGCTCACTTTACATAAACTGTACGCGCTCACTTTACACTTCACATACTGTACACGCTCACTTTAAACTTCACATATACTGTACACACTCACTTCACACTTCACATACTGTACACGCTCACTTCACATATACTGTACACGCTCACTTTACACTTCACATACTGTACACGCTCACTTTACACTTCACATACTGTACACGCTCACTTTACACTTCACATACTGTACACGCTCACTTTACATTTCACATACTGTACACGCTCACTTTACACTTCACATACTGTACACGCTCCCTTTACACTTCACATATACTGTACACGCTCACTTTACACTTCACATACTGTACACGCTCACTTTACACTTCACATATACTGTACACGCTCACTTTACACTTCACATACTGTACACGCTCACTTTACACTTCACATACTGTACACGCTCACTTTACACTTCACATACTGTACACACTCCCTTTACACTTCACATATACTGTACACGCTCACTTTACACTTCACATACTGTACACGCTCACTTTAAACTTCACACATACTGTACACGCTCACTTTACACTTCACATACTGTACACGCTCACTTTACATTTCACATACTGTACACGCTCACTTTACACTTCACATACTGTACACGCTCCCTTTACACTTCACATATACTGTACACGCTCACTTTAAACTTCACATACTGTACACGCTCACTTTACATTTCACATACTGTACACGCTCACTTTACACTTCACACTTCCGTGCTTCTACACCTGCATTGCTTGCTGTTTGGGGTTTTAGGCTGGGTTTCTGTACAGCACTTTGAGATATCAGCTGATGTACGAAGGGCTATATAAAATACATTTGATTGATTGATTGACATACTGTACACGCTCACTTTACATAAACTGTACGCGCTCACTTTACACTTCACATACTGTACACGCTCACTTTAAACTTCACATATACTGTACACACTCACTTCACACTTCACATACTGTACACGCTCACTTCACATATACTGTACACGCTCAATTTACACTTCACATATACTGTACACGCTCACTTTACACTTCACATACTGTACACGCTCACTTTACATTTCACATACTGTACACGCTCACTTTACACTTCACATACTGTACACGCTCACTTTACATATACTGTACACGCTCACTTTACACTTCACATACTGTACACGCTCACTTTACATTTCACATACTGTACACGCTCACTTTACACTTCACATACTGTACACGCTCACTTTACATATACTGTACACGCTCACTTTACACTTCACATACTGTACACGCTCACTTTACACTTCACATATACTGTACACACTCACTTCACACTTCACATACTGTACACGCTCACTTCACATATACTGTACACACTCAATTTACACTTCACATATATTGTACACGCTCACTTTACACTTCACATACTGTACACGCTCCCTTTACACTTCACATATACTGTACACGCTCACTTTACACTTCACATACTGTACACGCTCACTTTGCACTTCACATACTGTACACGCTCACTTTACATTTCACATACTGTACACGCTCACTTTACACTTCACATACTGTACACGCTCACTTTACACTTCACATATACTGTACACGCTCCCTTTACACTTCACATATACTGTACACGCTCCCTTTACACTTCACATACTGTACACGCTCACTTCACATATACTGTACACGCTCACTTTACACTTCACATATACTGTACACGCTCACTTTACACTTCACATACTGTACACGCTCACTTTACACTTCACATACTGTACACGCTCACTTTACACTTCACATATACTGTACACGCTCACTTTACACTTCACATACTGTACACGCTCACTTTACACTTCACATACTGTACACGCTCACTTTACACTTCACATACTGTACACGCTCACTTTACACTTCACATACTGTACACGCTCACTTTACACTTCACATACTGTACAAGCTCACTTTACATATACTGTACACGCTCACTTTACACTTCACATACTGTACACGCTCATTTTACACTTCACATATACTGTACACGCTCACTTTACACTTCACATACTGCACAAGCTCACTTTACATATACTGTACACGCTCACTTTACACTTCACATACTGTACACGCTCACTTTACACTTCACATATACTGTACACGCTCACTTTACACTTCACATATACTGTACACGCTCACTTTACACTTCACATACTGTACACGCTCACTTTACATTTCACATACTGTACATGCTCACTTCACACTTCACATACTGTACAAGCTCACTTTACATATACTGTACACGCTCACTTTACACTTCACATACTGTACACGCTCATTTTACACTTCACATATACTGTACACGCTCACTTTACACTTCACATACTGCACAAGCTCACTTTACATATACTGTACACGCTCACTTTACACTTCACATACTGTACACGCTCACTTTACACTTCACATATACTGTACACGCTCACTTTACACTTCACATATACTGTACACGCTCACTTTACACTTCACATATACTGTACACGCTCACTTTACACTTCACATACTGTACACGCTCACTTTACACTTCACATATACTGTACACGCTCACTTTACACTTCACATATACTGTACACGCTCACTTTACACTTCACATACTGTACACGCTCACTTTACACTTCACATATACTGTACACGCTCACTTTACATAAACTGTACGCGCTCACTTTACACTTCACATACTGTACACGCTCACTTTAAACTTCACATATACTGTACACACTCACTTCACACTTCACATACTGTACACGCTCACTTCACATATACTGTACACGCTCACTTTACACTTCACATACTGTACACGCTCACTTTACACTTCACATACTGTACACGCTCACTTTACACTTCACATACTGTACACGCTCACTTTACATTTCACATACTGTACACGCTCACTTTACACTTCACATACTGTACACGCTCCCTTTACACTTCACATATACTGTACACGCTCACTTTACACTTCACATACTGTACACGCTCACTTTACACTTCACATATACTGTACACGCTCACTTTACACTTCACATACTGTACACGCTCACTTTACACTTCACATACTGTACACGCTCACTTTACACTTCACATACTGTACACGCTCCCTTTACACTTCACATATACTGTACACGCTCACTTTACACTTCACATACTGTACACGCTCACTTTACACTTCACATACTGTACACGCTCCCTTTACACTTCACATATACTGTACACGCTCACTTTACACTTCACATACTGTACACGCTCACTTTACACTTCACACATACTGTACACGCTCACTTTACACTTCACATACTGTACACGCTCACTTTACATTTCACATACTGTACACGCTCACTTTACACTTCACATACTGTACACGCTCCCTTTACACTTCACATATACTGTACACGCTCACTTTAAACTTCACATACTGTACACGCTCACTTTACATTTCACATACTGTACACGCTCACTTTACACTTCACACTTCCGTGCTTCTACACCTGCATTGCTTGCTGTTTGGGGTTTTAGGCTGGGTTTCTGTACAGCACTTTGAGATATCAGCCGATGTACGAAGGGCTATATAAAATACATTTGATTGATTGATTGACATACTGTACACGCTCACTTTACATAAACTGTACGCGCTCACTTTACACTTCACATACTGTACACGCTCACTTTAAACTTCACATATACTGTACACACTCACTTCACACTTCACATACTGTACACGCTCACTTCACATATACTGTACACGCTCAATTTACACTTCACATATACTGTACACGCTCACTTTACACTTCACATACTGTACACGCTCACTTTACATTTCACATACTGTACACGCTCACTTTACACTTCACATACTGTACACGCTCACTTTACATATACTGTACACGCTCACTTTACACTTCACATACTGTACACGCTCACTTTACACTTCACATATACTGTACACACTCACTTCACACTTCACATACTGTACACGCTCACTTCACATATACTGTACACACTCAATTTACACTTCACATATACTGTACACGCTCACTTTACACTTCACATACTGTACACGCTCACTTTACACTTCACATACTGTACACGCTCACTTTACATATACTGTACACGCTCACTTTACACTTCACATACTGTACAAGCTCACTTTACATATACTGTACACGCTCACTTTACACTTCACATACTGTACACGCTCACTTTACACTTCACATACTGTACACGCTCACTTTACACTTCACATATACTGTACACGCTCAGTTTTCACATACTGTACATGCTCACTTTACACTTCACATACTGTACACGCTCACTTTACACTTCACATACTGTACACGCTCACTTTACACTTCACATATACTGTACACGCTCACTTCACATATACTGTACACGCTCACTTTACACTTCACATATACTGTACATGCTCACTTTACATGTACTGTAGACACAGATGCACAGAGACTTCCTGTGTTACTTGCTGTGCTCAGATGAACACCATTTCTCTCTCAGACTCCAATGCCCGACAGAGACACGCGTCACATGCAGGCACAACCAATTAGGATGCACTCAATTGTGTTTCTCTTCACAATGAAATGCTCTCTTTACACTGAAATATTTGAAGGAGATGGGTGTTCACCAGAAGTGCACTTCTTCCTGCTCATCTCGACAATGCCCAATCTAGCAGCATCACTCTCCCAGGGTGCACACTGGATTAGAATACAAGCACCGAAATGCTCCTTGTCACTTTTGTAAGCTTTCAAGATGAGTATGAGTACTTCTGACTACGTAAACAAATCTGTTCCTCTTTCTTTGACAGGAATGTTTCTTAATGTTTACTGAACAAAAATATAAATGCTGCATACAACAATTTGAAAAAATGTTACTGAGTTACAGTTTATATAAGGAAATCAGTCAATTGAAATAAATGAATTAGGCCCTAATCTATGGATTTCACATGACTGGGAATACAGATTTGCAGCTGTTGGTCTGTAAAAAAAAGGTAGGGTCGTGGATCAGAAAACCAGTCAGTATCTGGTGTGATCACCATTTTCCTCATGCAGTGCGACACATCTTCGCATAGAGTTAATCAGGCTGTTGATTGTGGCCTGTGGAAAGTTGTTCCACTCCTCTTCAATGGCTGTGTGAAGTTGCTGGATATTGGCGGGAACTGGAACATGCTGTCATGGACGTCAATCCAGAGCATCCCAAACATGCTCAATGGGTGACATGTCTGGTGAGTATGCAGGCCATGGAAGAACTGGGACATTTTCAGCTTCCAGGAATTGTGTACAGATCCTTGCGACATGGGGCCAAGTATTATCATGCTGAAACATGAGGAGTTGAATGGCACGACAATGGGCCTCAGGTTCACGTCACGGTATCTCTGTGCATTCAAATTGCCATTGATGAAATGCAATTGTGTTTTTGGTCCGTAGCTCATGCCTGCCCATACCATAACCCACTGCCACCATGGGGCACTCTGTTCACAAAGTTGACATCAGCAAACCACTCACTTACACGACGCCATACACGTGGTCTGCGGTTGTGAGGCCAGTTGGACATAGCACCAAATTCTCTAAAATGACATCGGAGATTCATTTTCATTAACATTAAATTATCTGGCAACAGCTCTGGTGGAGATTCCTGCAGTCAGCATGCCAATTGCACGCTCCCTCAAAACTTGAGACATCTCTGAAATTGTCTTGTGTGAAAAAAACTGCACATTTTAGAGTGCCGTTTTATTGTCCCCAGCACAAGGTGCACAGATCCTTGATATGCCACACATGTCCGGTGGATGGATTATTTGTGAGAAATGCTCATTACAAATGAGAAATGCTCAAGTGCCAAAATGTCCCTCCATCCACCCCTGTGACTTCTAGGAAGATTTTAACCCACTAACCCCCCCCCCCCCCCCCAACAAAAAAAAATACTGCCAAGTTTAAAACATTATTGTAAAGCCCTAGTGATTACTTTGCTTTGACAAAGTTATTTCTGAATATTATTTATTTAACGTGATTAGTGATTAATTTAAGACCATGTTTTCTGGTGAAAAACTGAGCGTGTCGAGCATAACACCTCCACCCCGTTACCATTAGATTTTAACAATTGAAAGGTTGTTGTGGATCTTGCATTCAATTGTCTCTCCATGTTGCACACAACAAGATTCCATTCCCTTTGTCACAGGGGGATTCATGGCAGATTTAACTAGGAATTAGCAGTTGGAGGGTCGTTCAAGTGGATATTTCCCAGACGTGGTAAATTCCCATTTCCCACTTGGTTACGAAAGCACCATAACACTGCTAAAAATCCACTGTAGAGCCATATAGTTGTCACGGTTGTCGTAAGAACTGGACCAAGGCGCAGAGCACGTAGAGTTCCACATCTTTATTATCAAGTAAAACTTAAGCAAAATAATATATAAAAAAATAAACAAACAACAAAACGTGACTAGGTGATGCACAAACACAAAGTAAAATCCCACAAACAGGTGGGAAAAATAGCTACTTAAATATGATCCCCAGTTAAGAGGCAATGATTACCAGCCCGCCTCTAATTGGGGACCAAACCAAAACACCAACATAGAAATATTAAACTAGAACACCCCCTCGTCACACCCTGACCTACTACACCATAAAGAAACATGGTCTCTCTATGGTCAGGGCGTGACAATAGTAGTATAGTAATAGCATAAACACTCATTGGAAGCACAAGACACAGACCTACACTTTGACATACTGTGGACCGTTGTACAGTTTTCATTTAAATCGGGCACTTTTATTTTATTTTCATTATTTAACTACGCTGAAGAAAGGCACTTGTTTTACCACTTGAGATAGGAAAACATTTTTCATGAAGCTGAACATGTGCTGTTAATCACAGAATGTTAAAATTTGGTGAAATCAAACATTGTTTTTGACTCACCATCACAATTTAAATTATATCACTGCAACAGTTTTGGCTTGGTGGCCCAAAAAAATGATCTCCATTGATCAATACGTAAAGAGTAATTTAAGAAGCCGAATTAGGAACCACTTTGGCCACGCTGTAGCCTATACTCTTAGAATTAGTGGTGATTCGAGGAACCCCATGGATTTGCAAGGAACCTTTGCTAGTAAATGGCTCATATTTGCACCTTCGGTTATTTGAGGGGTTCTTGGAGGAACCTTGAATGGTTCAATGTAGCAACACATTTATGGTGGAACAATATACAATGTATTTATTATTAAAAAAGGTTGAACCCCTCCCATCACAAAAAGATTCCGGGTTGAACATTTACACAGGGGTTCCTCGAAGACCCTTCTCAGGGGGGTTCCTCAAGGAACCTTTTCGAACTGGAAAGGCTCCGCCGGTGTGGCGACCCAAAAGGTTCTTCCAGGCACCTTTACTTCTAAGAGTGTACACGCTTCGGGAAAAAAAGGTGTTATCTCGAACCTAAAAAGGTTATTCGGCTGTCCCCATAGCAGAACCCTTTGAAGAACCCTTTTTGTGCATTGGTGCAGGTAGCGTTGTCCTGGCGCCCGCCAAACCCAGATTCGTATGTCCGACTGCCAGATGGTGAAGCGTGAGTCATCATTCCAAAGAACACATTTCCACTGCTCAAGAGTCCAATAGTGGCGAGCTTTACACCACTCCAGCTGACGCTTGACATTGCGCATGGTGATCTTAGGTTTGTGTGCGGCTGCTTGACCAGGGAAACCCATTTCATGAAGATCACGACAAACAGTTCTTGTGCTGATGTTGCTTCCAGAGGCAGTTTGCAACCGAGGACAGACGATTTTTACAGCACTACAGCACTCGGCCATCCCGTTCTGTGAGCTTGTGTGGCCTACCACTTCACAGCCATTGTTTCTCTTAGACGTTTCCACTTCACAATAACAACACTTACAGTTGACCGGGGCAGCTCCAGCAGGGCAGACATTTGACAGAACTGACTTGTTGGAAAGGGTGCATCTAATGACAGTGCCACATTGAAAGTCACCAAGATATTTAGTGAGGCCATTCTACTTCCAATGTTTGTCTATGGGGATTGCATGGCTGTGTGCTCGATTTTATACACCTGTCAGCAATGGGTGTGGCTGAAATATGCGAATCCACTAATTTGAAGGGGTGTCCACATACTTTTGCATATATAGCTTATGTTGAAATGTATATTATTTTTCTCATTGGATATGCTGTGTGATAACATTTGTGTTATGGAATGAGGTGAAAGATTCACCCATTCTCTTTCACTATTTTCATCGATCGAATAATAATGTCGGGCCTAGATTTGAATAGCCTACTCTCCTTGCTGTGAAGTTAACGGTACTGTGGGCCATTTGTTCAACTGTACAAGTAATTGATAGGCTATGGCATGTCTACTAGCTACGGCATAATTTAGGCAGTGTCCTAACACTGACATAGTTATACATTAACTATGCGATGTCTGCACTAAACTTCCAATCTCACCTGCAGGTAGTTGCTCTCGCAGTATTCAGCCACCTTCATCAGGTTGTCGTAGTTGTCCAACAGGGCTCGTCTCGCCGACGGAGCCTCCTGGAAGATTTGTGTAATTTCATCAGTACAGCTCTGGTCCTTCATGATTCCCCTTTGCGCGCAACTGTCTTCTTTGGAAACCCGTGGCGACTGAAACCTCTCCGTGAGGCACTTGTGGGAACTTGCAAGCTGAAGAAAAAAAAAATCACTTTATAAGTCCAGCACGCAGAGACATCATCACTTTGCAGAAGCAGTACCAAAAGTCGGGCTGGAGATTCTCCCGTCTTGCATTACCAAAAAAAAGAGAAGCTGGTTTACTTACCACTTGACTGTGTGTGTCGTGTAGCTCACTTGATCTTCCTCTTTCTGCAACGCCTTGACATTTGCAAGGCGTTGCTGCTGATGGTGTGTATAACGCAATAAAGCCTTTGATGTTGCATCTCACGTGAACCTGCCGCGGAAAATCAGTGCGCATAATAAATAAATAGGCCTAATGTGTGCAATTTATCCCTAAATGATCTCTTTAAAACCAGTGAGTAATGACAATAAAGCTTCTTTTTTTAAAGGTATGCATGTCAGTTTAGCCTACGGTAAAACATGGCTTAAAAGAAAAAGTAACAGGCTTCGAGCTGTCAGCATCATAGGCGTCCCCATTGGCATCCAGGCTAATGCACTAGTGCCACCTATTGGCTATCAGGCAAAAATCCAATAGGGTAGGCAATAGCAGAAGTTTTTGGACACATGTTCCTACATCATTAGCACACTTTATTAACACACTTTCTTTCTTTAGCTTAGAGTTAGTTCAAGTGGAAGTAGAGGCAATTCTACATTTCACAAAATGATTTATTAAAAATAACTCAACAAATACCAATCTCACCAAGTGTCAAGCACACCTCAAGTATTTGGCTACTTTTGGTCTTACTGTGCGCCAGGTATACTTCAACAGCACTATCAAAACAAATATCCCCAGTCATCCCCCCATAGTAGAGGAGAATAATCCTCAGGGCATAAGAGACTCTGAGAGCAGACGCTTGCAGCCCAGATGGTAGTAAACACCCAGCCTGATCTCAGCAGCCCTCTTCCCCTGGATCCAGCAGGACCCTCTGTCCTCCTGTGTTGCTGGGCTGCAGTGCAGGTGGTGGCCTGTGTCTATGAACAGACGGGAGGTCTCATTCAGGCCCTCCATGTAGTGGGAGACAGAGTCCTAGAGCCTTGGTCCCAGGCTACCACGTGCTGAGGTTTGGCCCCAGGGCAGGAGAGGATGAGTGGGGTGCCACCTCTGCTACTCTCCCCCGTATCTGGGCACAACTCCAAGGAACCCTGTGAGCCTCTGGGGCATCCACATCATAAGCATAGAAGAAGTCCCCCATTGGTCCTCCCACAGAGGCAGTGGCCCGAGTTTTCCTTCTGGGCCCTGAAGATGAGCAGGCTGAAGAGGCGGATGGAGAACCTGCTCCGGAGGTGCCCTCCCCGGACCACTTTGGATGAGTCTACCACAGAGGTGCCCTGGAAGTCAGTGAGGGCCCTGGTGTCCGGGCTGCCCAGCTGTATCTGGTAGTACCGCACCACAGAGTGGATCTCCTCAGGCTTACAGTGACAGGGCAGCTCTATGGTCATGTCAGCCAAGTAGGCAGCGTTGTCAAACACAAGGAAGGCAGGATGGGCCCTCCTGGCAAAAATGTCCTCCTTGTCTTCAGGGGCCTCATAGATAGACAAGAGGGAGAAAGAGAGGGTCTGGGGGAGGTGTAGCAACAGAGACTGGTGTTTTATAGGGACCATCATGTCCCTAGCCCCATTGTTGTCATCTTCAAGTTATCCTTAGCCTATGTAACGGATGTGAAACGGCTAGCTTAGTTAGCGGTGTGCGCTAAATAGCGTTTCAATTGATGTCACTTGCTCTGAGACCTTGAAGTAGTAGTTCCCCTTGCTCTGCAAGGGCCGCGGCTTTTGTGGAGCGATGGGTAACGATGCTTCGTGGGTGTCAGTTGTTGATGTGTGCAGAGGGTCCCTGGTTCGCGCCCGGGTATGGGCGAGGGGACGGTCTAAACTTATACTGTTACACCTATCTAGATATGCTATGAAAGGGCCATTACGTATTCTAGAATGTTCAGAGATCCACAAAGAGATTATCTGGTTACCATGGTAGTTCATGTCATTTCACTCTGACACTGCATTGCATAGTAGTGAACATTGTCCTTCATATAACTTATTCATATTATACATTTCAGAATAAAGAACACACAAAGATATTAACGTTTTTGCAACCACATTAAGCTCTACAATGTATAGTAACAGTCATTCTATTATTTCTGAAAACAATAAGTCCAATATCGGTTTATGTAATGTTTCTTACTGAGGAGGAGAGGCAGTTTGAACCCCATACAACTGCATTATACCACATAAAGTTTCAGCAACGGTGCTTCTTCTGGCCGCCTCACTGGTCTGTCCTGGAAACAGTCTCTGCCTCAGCATCTCGTCTCTTTAACCGCTTCCACATTACTTCCACGGACGATGACATCCCCTTCGGATCCTCGGACACTGCTATTCCCCGCTGCTGATGCTTTCCTCAGGTTCTGAAACAGCTCTCCACATGCCTCCCTCTCAGACCCGGCTCAGGAGGGACATATTGATGCCAAACCTGGGGAGTATTGGGCAGCCCCTCCAGGACCCCTATCACCGTGGCCTCATCCCCAGGCTGGAGGCCACTGGATAGAAACACAAACAACTCCCCCAGTAGACCAAACCCACCTCAGCCCTGAAGACGTCCCCGAATGCCCTCTCCACCTAGGGAGAGCAGGAGGCTGTATTTATCTTCTGGGGTTTTCACTGCCAATTTAATGAGACTGTTTGATGTTCAGATTACCTTAATATGCTTTGCATGCCTGTTTGGTAACATCCCTGCCGTATACTATGAATACAGCTTCTCTAACATAAAACTAGGAGTCCTTATCCAGGTTCTCCCCAGGATTTTTAACAAGGTGGTGCTGCTGAGTACGGAAATCTTAAATTATTTTTCAAATAGAATAAAATGACATAGTGGCGCAGCCAGTCCACTAGGTGGCGCAGTCACCACTTACATTCTTTGGGTAGAATCCTGATATTAGAATGGAGAGATGTTTGTGTTGCTGTGTGGTGGCAGAAGTTTAACCTTTAGGCCTATTTCATTACAGCTAGTCTGGTTCTGCCCTTTGTCAGCGGAGGTGAGGGCATTCCAGGGCTGTTTGCGGGGAGCTTCAGCTTTATCCTTCCTGTCCAGTGGTTTCAGGTGGGATGCCAGGACTATGTCCCTGAGAGGATTGGGACATAAGGTCAAAACAAACCATACAACTGTCTGCTGTCTGGACTTCATTGTTTCAAGACAACATTTCATTTCTAATGGGACATAATGATGAAAGGAAATGTTCCTGATCCAAACACGCATTTATGCCCGACGTAGAATTCAAACCAAATCCACGTCGGGTCTTCAGGCAATACGTCTCAGAACTGCTTGGAGAATCAACTCCTCAAACTATGTTGCGAGATAGAAACCTTTATCGACTACTTTTTCTTTCATTGATTCCGCGGTGGTGAACTTACCTGAGCTTTAAGTTAGCTAGCTAGTATTATTTTGATGAACAACCTTAACATATGGACGTTGTTGTTGGTATGTTGTTTGTGCTGTAGCCTGATGCAAGTCCGTGTCCCCCTCCTCAAACACACGTCGTCACCATGACAACTTGAGTAAGGAAAAACTAAAGGTACTATCTGGGATCGTTGGGACGCCCCTACACCATTGAACTTGACATCTAGGTAAGGGTTAGGGGTTAAGGTTAGGGTTTTAACAAAGATATTTATTGTTATATCTGTGGTTTTAGGGTAGGGACCTTCCAAGGATCTCGGATTGCAGGATCCGTGTGAAAAGCCCATGTGTAACAACTTCAAAATAAAAGTCCCCCACGATATGTCTCATTTACTGAGACACAGCAACTGATTTTTGTCCACACTAATGGACATTAGATCTTGGTCCGTATCATTGACGTCATACATTTTACTTTCTCTTACTGGTTCTTGGATTTGGCTGCCAATCACAATTCCCACATTTTATGGTAAAACAAAGTTGTGTGTAATAATGTTTGTGAGTTTGATATTGAAATACTATTTTAGTAAAAAAAACATCTCAGGAATAACTTTGGAAGTTTAAAAAAAAGTTGAATACACATTAAGTAAGAGCTTGTTTATAAATGTAGTGGACATCAGGGTGTGCCAACTATTTACTGTACACATGTACTGTAATGTTACATTTTTATATTTACTAACCAAGTTCTAATGTCCACATACCATATAATAATATATAAAGGCACAACATTGCTGTGCTAGAGGCATCACTACATACCCGGGTTCGATCCCAGGCTTTAATCACAACCAGCTGTGATCGGGAGTCCCATAGGGCAGTGCACAATTAGCCCAGCGTCGTTATGGGAGGGTTTGGCCGGGGGGGGCTTTACTTGGCTCATCGTGCGCTAGTGATTCCTTGTGGCAGGCAGGGTGCCTGCAGGCTGACCTCGGTCATCAATTCTTAATTGTAACATGTTTTAGTTCACATCAAACACTTATGCGACGTAATAAAATAAAATAAACATTTTTTCCAGGTTCCCCTCTGGATATTTTTTTTTATGTACAAATAAACACTTAATTATGTGTCTACAACCCATCATTAGAATGGTAGTCTTGCATTTGTTCAACATAAAAATGACAATGTGAATTAAGACTACTGTGAATAGTGTCTTAATAATAAAGGAGTCTTTTTGCACCAGGTATGGTTGTTAAACATTTGCCAGATGTAAGTTTAATATATGTATATGCACAAGCATTTCGCTACACTCGCATTAACATCTGCTAACCATTGTATGTGACTAATACAATTTGAGAAGAAGAAAAAAAAAATATATATATACACAGTGCCTTGCGAAAGTATTCGGCCCCCTTGAACTTTGCGACCTTTTGCCACATTTCAGGCTTCAAACATAAAGATATAAAACTGTATTTTTTTGTGAAGAATCAACAAGTGGGACACAATCATGAAGTGGAACGACATTTATTGGATATTTCAAACTTTTTTAACAAATCAAAAACTGAAAAATTGCGCGTGCAAAATTATTCAGCCCCCTTAAGTTAATACTTTGTAGCGCCACCTTTTGCTGCGATTACAGCTGTAAGTCGCTTGGGGTATGTCTCTATCAGTTTTGCACATCGAGACACTGAAATTCTTTCCCATTCCTCCTTGCAAAACAGCTCGAGCTCAGTGAGGTTGGATAGAGAGCATTTGTGAACAGCAGTTTTCAGTTCTTTCCACAGATTCTCGATTGGATTCAGGAATGGACTTTGACTTGGCCATTCTAACACCTGGATATGTTTATTTTTGAACCATTCCATTGTAGATTTTGCTTTATGTTTTGGATCATCGTCTTGTTGGAAGACAAATCTCTGTCCCAGTCTCAGGTCTTTTGCAGACTCCATCAGGTTTTCTTCCAGAATGGTCCTGTATTTGGCTCCATCCATCTTCCCATCAATTTTAACCATCTTCCCTGTCCCTGCTGAAGAAAAGCAGGCCCAAACCATGATGCTGCCACCACCATGTTTGACAGTGGGGATGGTGTGTTCAGCTGTGTTGCTTTTACGCCAAACATAACGTTTTGCATTGTTGCCAAAAAGTTCAATTTTGGTTTCATCTGACCAGAGCACCTTCTTCCACATGTTTGGTGTGTCTCCCAGGTGGCTTGTGGCAAACTTTAAACAACACTTTTTATGGATATCTTTAAGAAATGGCTTTCTTCTTGCCACTCTTCCATAAAGGCCAGATTTGTGCAATTGTTGTCCTATGGACAGAGTCTCCCACCTCAGCTGTAGATCTCTGCAGTTCATCCAGAGTGATCATGGGCCTCTTGGCTGCATCTCTGATCAGTCTTCTCCTTGTATGAGCTGAAAGTTTAGAGGGATGGCCAGGTCTTGGTAGATTTGCAGTGGTCTGATACTCCTTCCATTTCAATATTATCGCTTGCACCGTGCTCCTTGGGATGTTTAAAGCTTGGGAAATCTTTTTGTATCCAAATCCGGCTTTAAAATTCTTCACAACAGTATCTCGGACCTGCCTGGTGTGTTCCTTGTTCTTCATGATGCTCTCTGCGCTTTTAACGGACCTCTGAGACTATCACAGTGCAGGTGCATTTATACGGAGACTTGATTACACACAGGTGGATTGTATTTATCATCATTAGTCATTTAGGTCAACATTGGATCATTCAGAGATCCTCACTAAACTTCTGGAGAGAGTTTATCACTGCTTTGGTTCAGTGATAGTATAGGCCTAGCAGAACAGCTTTTTAAAATCTGATGGTTCTTCAACATGGAATCAATTTAAAAAAACATATGAAATTGCAGAAACGTCTTACATTGAATTAACGTAAAACAAAAAGGCAAGAATGCAATACTGAAATAGCCACTGGATCTGGTGTTGGAGAGGCCACAATGCATTGAAATAGTGCCTGGTTTTGTTCAAGGCGGAGGAGACCTAGAGCTGGTAGGCAGAGCGCTAGTGCACTGGAGGTCACAGATGGTGAGCAGGTGGATGACGGGCACAGGGGGCCACTGATGTTGGCTTGCTTTTTTTGTGTAGTACTCCCAATGTCCATGTGTTATTCCACACACTGAGACATTCAATGGGGTTCCTTCCTCTTCCAGCTGCATGTGCCATGTCCACGCTCTCCTACGGAGCTCTTTGCAGGGCGTACACGTCCCCGGTGAAACTTTGCTGTTGGTCCAGGGTTGGCTATGCCAGAGTTTGATAGAGCGGCTATGAGTTCACTGTCTGTTATCATCTTCTTGAAGCTGGGAAACGAAGGACGCTACTGCAGGCCTGAAACTCACAGGATCCTCCCTCATCCTCTTTTTGAGGTCTTCAAAGATCTCCATCCACTCTTCCTCTAACATCGCCCCCTCAGCTGGTTTTCCAGATGTACCTTGGAGAGCACTACAACCACCATTCAGATTACCAAATGAGTTCTAGACTATACAGTCTTCAATTGGAGCCCTTCACTTAATATCAGATACATTGTTGTGACATTGTACATTTACCTGAGCCATTAACATCAGAAACAGGCATGCTCAATTTCAACGGTGTCCTCGGACGCATTGCCACGGTCTATTGTAGGAGGAGAGAATTACAACCATCAAACAACCAGATTGTTAGTCTTCTATTATTGTCAGGGATAATGTTACGAAATTCTGGATTTATTCAGTTATTGAGGAACATACCGAAAACATAGCATTCTGGTGATTATATTCCAGTTATCCAGATGCTCATTAGAATCATCAATCTTCTCCTCTACATACGATGCAACACATGCTTCTTTGAACAGCTTGTGGTACAATCTGCAATGGACAAATGAGGAACACACCTACAGCACATTATTTCTGGTGATAGCATTTAAACACACTGAATGAATCAGCAGTTCAAGTGTGTCAAGCTACTGACTTGAAGCAGAATTGAAGGTCGGGGCAAATGGAGCGATCCACAGAGGCACGCACATGGTTGTCTCCATACTGCACTTGCGACTCATATTTGATTGTATTTAGAGCTGATGAAGGAGAGTGGCTTATTTCAAACAGCTTTGTCAATTTCTCAATGGTGTCCGCTGACATCTCTCCTCTTCAGTCCCTCAGCACGTCTTGTCAGACTGTGGTTGTGGTTGTTCCGTAGACAGACATGAAAGAGGTATCTGGGACCTACAATAAATGGGATTAAAATAAGAGAATTTCAAGTTACTTTCTGAAAACAGGAACTTCATAACTTTTAGGCCTACTTAATAACTTTGTTTTGACTTGTTGTCTTATGATAGTGTGGATCAATTGTATTGCACTTATATTACTAACCTTGATTATATGAGTGGACCTCTTCAAGATCAGGTACATTATTGCACCACAACATGTGTTGTTGCTACTTCTGGCTGACCTGAACCTTGTGTTATGCTGGCCTCTTAGGTCCACCTGTAGAAGATGTAAATCAAATGTTAATTTCAATTCATGTTTTTTTTAACATGGACCAACTTACTCTTATTACGTTTCATTGTACGTTGTATAGCCCTTGGAAGCCCAGGCTTCTCATGTTTCAATAGTCAAGTGAACGAGATGGGATTTGGAACGATGGCCACACGAGGCTACAGGGCGATTCCTCACAAAACAGGACCATGATTTTGGGGATTTTCACAAAAATGTAACCCATAGAAGGTTCTTTGGAGGTTGATCAAATGTGGACCTGAAGTTGAGATGTCCATCTGAAACCATAACATTAGGAACACATGGATGCTAATATACCAGCTACTGGGATTCTAAATAAACAAAACCCAACTGAAATAGCCCTGATAATACTCCAACAGGTTTACCGTGAGGTTGGGTGGGTTGACGATGTCTCCAGGTGGCACACAGTGAGAGTCTGACGTCCCTTTGGTCAGTATCTCCGTCAGGTACAGCAGCTATTTGCCATTGGCTACCTCCCAGGGCCAATCAAACTCTGCCTCCAGGTTTCCAAGGTTACCCAGTGGCTTCCCCAGAACATTCACCCATGAGGAGAGGAAGATGTTTATTAGGATCTTCAGAGACGCTAGCAAGGATTGTTTTCTAAGTAAAAAATAAAACCATTTTTACCTTAAATGTGAACTCCACGTTGGGTCACCACATCATGGATCAGAGGGTTCTGTGGCATGTTGAGGGCAGCTTGCTTTTCTCTCAGTACTCCCCTTCTCTTCCAGCTCCGTGAGAAGCCTTGGACCAGATGACCAGTCCTGCTATGTCAACTCTGAATTTTCAGAGCCCTTGAGATGGCCAGGTTCAAATTATGGCCAAAGCACCCAAGCCACAAATCTGGGAACTCTTCAAAAGCCCTGGTCATGTTTGTTGCGTTGTCTGTGGTTATGCAGACCAGGTCTTTCTTGTTGATCCACCACTCTTCCAGCTAATTCACACAAAAAAACTCTGATGTTGTGAGTCGAGTGATCTTCTGGGAAGAACTGTGTTTCCAGGCAGTTTGATTCCAGTTGCCAGTGTCAGGTGAGGTAATGGATAGTGAAGCTGATGTAGGGTTGACCACCTCCGCTTTCACTGGTCCAGAGGTCAGTAGTTGCAGAAAACCATTTTCCTTGAGCCAAACTTTTTCCAACATCAGCTTTAACCTGGTTGTACAGGTTTGGGATTTCAGTCTTGGAAAATAAAGTTTGCGGTGGCACTTTGTAGTGAGGCACGGCAACCTTCGTCAGCCTCAGAAAGTCTTTTGCAATGTAATATGAAAGGGCTGCATTGAGGTCTTGAGGATCTTTTGATGTGGGTGAATAAGCAGCCTGCCTTTTAAATGGGTGCATAAGCAGCCTGCCTTTTAAATGGGTGCATAAGCAGCCTGCCTTTTAAATGGGTGCATAAGCAGCCTGCCTTTTAAATGGGTGCATAAGCTGTTACGGTGAGTGAATGAGGACCCAAAAGCGAACTAACTTAAACAGAGCTTCTTTAATAACCAAACTGTGGTAGGCTCAGATAGACCGGCAGATTCCGACAGGACAGGACAAGGTTACAGCAAACATGACGATAGTCTGGCTCAGGCATGAAACACAACAAACAAGAATCCGACAAGGACAGGAACAAAAACAGAGAGAGATATAGGGACCTAATCAGAGGGAAAAAGGGAACAGGTGGGAAACGGGGTGAATGGGTAGTTAGGAGGAGACAAGGAACAGCTGGGGGAAAGCGGGGGAGAAAAGGTAACCTAATAACGACCAGCAGAGGGAGACAGGGTGAAGGGAAAGGACAGAGACAAGACACAACATGACAGTACATGACAGTACCCCCCCACTCACCGAGCGCCTCCTGGCGCACTCGAGGAGGAAACCTGGCGGCAACGGAGGAAATCCTCGATCAGCGCACGGTCCAGCACGTCCCGAGAGGGAACCCAACTCCTCTCCTCAGGACCGTACCCCTCCCAATCTACGAGGTACTGGTGACCACGGCCCCGAGGACGCATGTCCAAAATTCTACGGACCCTGTAGATGGGTGCGCCCTCGACAAGGATGGGGGGGGGGGGGGAAGACGAGCGGGGGCGCGAAGGACGGGCTTGATGCAGGAGACATGGAAGACCGGGTGGACGCGACGAAGGTATCGCGGAAGAAGAAGTCGAACTGCGACAGGATTAATGACCCGAGAAATACGGAACGGACCAATGAACCGCGGGGTCAACTTGCGAGAAGCCGTCTTAAGGGGAAGGTTCTGAGTGGAGAGCCAAACTCTCTGACCGCGACAATATCTAGGACTCTTAGTTCTACGCTTATTAGCAGCCCTCACAGTCTGCGTCCTATAACGGCAAAGTGCAGACCTGACCCTCTTCCAGGTGCGCTCGCAACGTTGGACAAAAGCCTGAGCGGAGGGGACGCTGGACTCGGCGAACTGAGATGAGAACAGCGGAGGCTGGTACCCGAGGCTACTCTGAAAAGGAGATAGCCCGGTCGCAGACGAAGGAAGCGAGTTGTGGGCGTATTCTGCCCAGGGGAGCTGTTCTGACCAAGACGCAGGGTTACGAAAAGAAAGACTGCGTAAGATGCGACCAATAGTCTGATTGGCCCGTTCTGCTTGACCGTTAGACTGGGGGTGAAAGCCGGAAGAGAGACTGACGGAAGCCCCAATCAAACGGCAAAACTCCCTCCAAAATTGAGACGTGAATTGCGGACCTCTGTCCGAAACGACGTCCGACGGAAGGCCATGAATTCTGAAAACATTCTCGATGATGATTTGTGCCGTCTCTTTAGCAGAAGGAAGCTTAGCAAGGGGAATGAAATGAGCCGCCTTAGAGAACCTATCGACAACCGTAAGAATAACAGTCTTCCCCGCTGACGAAGGCAGTCCGGTGACAAAATCTAAGGCGATGTGAGACCACGGTCGAGAGGGAATAGGAAGCGGCCTGAGACGGCCGGCAGGAGGAGAGTTACCGGACTTAGTCTGCGCGCAGACCGAACAAGCAGCCACGAAACGACGCGTGTCATGCTCCCGGGTGGGCCACCAAAAACACTGGCGAATGGAAGCAAGCGTACCCCGAACGCCAGGGTGGCCGGCTAACTTGGCAGAGTGAGCCCACTGAAGAACGGCCAGACGAGTAGGAACGGGAACGAAAAGAAGGTTCCTAGGACAAGCGCGCGGCGACGGAGTGTGAGTGAGCGCTTGTTTTACCTGCCTCTCAATTCCCCAGACAGTCAACCCGACAACACGCCCCTCAGGGAGAATCCCCTCGGGGTCAGTGGAGGCTACTGAAGAACTGAAGAGACGAGACAAAGCATCAGGCTTGGTGTTCTTAGAGCCCGGACGATAAGAAATCACGAACTCGAAACGAGCGAAAAACAGCGCCCAACGCGCCTGACGCGCATTAAGTCGTTTGGCAGAACGGATGTACTCAAGGTTCCTATGGTCAGTCCAAACGACAAAAGGAACGGTCGCCCCCTCCAACCACTGTCGCCATTCGCCTAGGGCTAACCGGATGGCGAGCAGTTCGCGGTTACCCACATCATAGTTACGTTCCGACGGCGACAGGCGATGAGAAAAATACGCGCATGGGTGGACCTTGTCGTCAGAGAGGGAGCGCTGAGAAAGAATGGCTCCCACGCCCACCTCTGACGCGTCAACCTCGACAACGAACTGTCTAGAGACGTCAGGTGTAACAAGGATAGGAGCGGATGTAAAACGATTCTTGAGGAGATCAAAAGCTCCCTGGGCGGAAACAGACCACTTAAAGCACGTCTTGACAGAAGTAAGGGCTGTGAGAGGAGCTGCCACCTGACCGAAATTACGGATGAAACGACGATAGAAGTTCGCGAAGCCGAGAAAGCGCTGCAGCTCGACGCGTGACTTAGGGACGGGCCAATCAATGACAGCTTGGACCTTAGCGGGATCCATCTTAATGCCTTCAGCGGAAATAACAGAACCGAGAAATGTGACGGAGGAGGCATGAAAAGTGCACTTCTCAGCCTTCACAAAAAGACAATTCTCTAAAAGGCGCTGGAGGACACGTCGAACGTGCTGAACATGAATCTGGAGTGACGGTGAAAAAAATCAGGATATCGTCAAGGTAAACGAAAACAAAGATGTTCAGCATGTCTCTCAGGACATCATTGACTAATGCCTGAAAGACAGCTGGAGCGTTAGCGAGGCCGAAAGGAAGAACCCGGTATTCAAAGTGCCCTAACGGAGTGTTAAACGCCGTCTTCCACTCGTCCACCTCCCTGATGCGCACGAGATGGTAAGCGTTACGAAGGTCCAACTTAGTGAAAAACCTGGCTCCCTGCAGGATCTCGAAGGCTGAAGACATAAGAGGAAGCGGATAACGATTCTTCACTGTTATGTCATTCAGCCCTCGATAATCTATGCAGGGGCGCAGAGACCCGTCCTTCTTCTTGACAAAAAAAAACCCTGCTCCGGCGGGAGAGGAGGAGGGGACTATGGTACCGGCGTCAAGAGCTACAGACAAATAATCTTCGAGAGCCTTACGTTCGGGAGCCGACAGAGAGTATAGTCTACCCCGGGGGGGGGGTGGTTCCCGGAAGGAGATCAATACTACAATCATACGACCGGTGTGGAGGAAGAGAGGTGGCCCTGGACCGACTGAACACCGTGCGCAGATCGTGATATTCCTCCGGCACCCCTGTCAAATCACCAGGCTCCTCCTGTGAAGAAGAGACAGAGGAAACAGGAGGGATAGCAGACATTAAACATTTCACATGACAAGAGACGTTCCAGGAGAGGATAGAATTACTAGACCAATTAATGGAAGGATTATGACAAACTAGCCAGGGATGGCCCAAAACAACAGGTGTAAAAGGTGAACGAAAAATTAAAAAAGAAATGGTTTCACTATGATTACCAGAAACAGTGAGGGTTAAAGGTAGCGTCTCACGCTGAATCCTGGGGAGAGGACTACCATCCAGGGCGAACAAGGCCGTGGGCTCCTTTAACTGTCTGAGAGGAATGTCATGTTCCCGAGCCCAGGTCTCGTCCATAAAACAGCCCTCCGCCCCAGAGTCTATTAAGGCACTGCAGGAAGCTGACGAACCGGTCCAGCGTAGATGGACCGACAAGGTAGTGCAGGATCTTGAAGGAGAGACAGGAGTAGTAGCGCTCACCAGTAGCCCTCCGCTTACTGACGAGCTCTGGCCTTTTACTGGACATGAAGTGACAAAATGACCAGCGGAACCGCAATAGAGACAGAGGCGGTTGGTGATTCTCCGTTCCCTCTCCTTAGTCGAGATGCGGATACCTCCCAGCTGCATGGGCTCAGCACCCGAGCCGGCAGAGGAAGATGGTAGTGATGCGGAGAGGGGGGCGACGGAGAGCGCGAGCTCCTTTCCACGAGCTCGGTGACGAAGATCAACCCGTCGCTCAATGCGAATAGCGAGTTCAATCAAGGAATCCACGCTGGAAGGAACCTCCCGGGAGAGAATCTCATCCTTTACCTCTGCGCGGAGACCCTCCAGAAGACGAGCGGGCAAGGCCGGCTCGTTCCAGCCACTGGAGACAGCAAGAGTGCGAAACTCAATAGAGTAGTCTGTTATGGATCGATTGCCTTGACATAGGGAAGACAGGACCCTGGAAGCCTCCTCCCCAAAAACAGATCGATCAAAAACCCGTATCATCTCCTCCTTAAAGTCCTGATACTGGTTAGTACACTCAGCCCTTGCCTCCCAGATTGCCGTGCCCCACTCACGAGCCCGTCCAATAAGGAGAGATATGACGTAGGCGACACGAGCAGTGCTCCTGGAGTAAGTGTTGGGCTGGAGAGAAAACACAATATCACACTGGGTGAGGAACGAGCGGCATTCAGTGGGCTCCCCAGAGTAACACGGCGGGTTATTGATTCTGGGCTCCGGAGATTCGAAAGCCCTGGAAGTGGCCGGTGGATCGAGGCGGAGATGGTGAACCTGTTCTGTGAGGTTGGAGACTTGGGTGGCCAGGGTCTCAACGGCATGTCGAGCAGCAGACACTTCCTGCTCGTGTCTGCCTAGCATCGCTCCCTGGATCCCGACGGCTGAGTGGAGAGGATCCGAAGTCGCTGGGTCCATTCTTGGTCGGATTCTTCTGTTACGGTGAGTGAATGAGGACCCAAAAGCAAACTAACTTAAACAGAGCTTCTTTAATAACCAAACTGTGGTAGGCTCAGATAGACCGGCAGATTCCGACAGGACAGGACAAGGTTACAGCAAACATGACGATAGTCTGGCTCAGGCATGAAACACAACAAACAAGAATCCGACAAGGACAGGAACAAAAACAGAGAGAGATATAGGGACCTAATCAGAGGGAAAAAGGGAACAGGTGGGAAACGGGGTGAATGGGTAGTTAGGAGGAGACAAGGAACAGCTGGGGGAAAGCGGGGGAGAAAAGGTAACCTAATAACGACCAGCAGAGGGAGACAGGGTGAAGGGAAAGGACAGAGACAAGACACAACATGACAGTACATGACATAAGCAGCCTGCCTTTTAAATGGGTGCATAAGCAGCCTGCCTTTTAAATGGGTGCATAAGCAGCCTGCCTTTTAAATGGGTGCATAAGCAGCCTGCCTTTTAAATGGGTGCATAAGCAGCCTGCCTTTTAAATGGGTGCATAAGCAGCCTGCCTTTTAAAGGCTTTCTCAAGAGTCTGTGTCACAACTGTAGATGAGTGACCAGTAGCATCACTGGGTTTGCTTGCTGCATGTCCACTCTGTAAACAAAGGAACAGCAAATGTATAATTATTATTATTGGTGTTGTTACATTCTAATTCTAATTATTATAATTCACTCACTCAGCACCATGCACTATGACCCCATTCACAATTTACATAAATACAAATGAGTCTTAAGAAGACAGTGATAGTAATTGCAATGAGCCCAACAATTGACGTAAATACATACATTATTCTTGTATAGGAGTCTATAGTGTTTCTCCTGTTGGAACACTTTTACAACCAAGTCAACGACTGCCGGATTTGAAATGAACACAATACATAACGTGTTATCGTGTGTAATGGGCGAATAGAGTCCGCAGGCACATGACACATACAGCAGCAGAACAAAGTGTAGTGTTTTTACAAGAGTAGGTAACACTGAAAGCTTCAGTTCACATTATTGACAAACTACTAGCAAGTTAGACAGACAAACCATGACATTTTCCCCCTATTCCGATGTCCCCACATCATGAATTGAGCTAAATGTTAACTTACCTTGCATTCGCTATAAAGTAGTGGGTGGTGGTCACAAAGATGACTCAAAAGATTTGAAGTGTTGCCCCCTTGCTCAGCAATTGTTTTTGCATGTTCCGCAGACAGGTTGACCACACTTCAGATTTGGTTCTCTTGGAATGCTGAAAAATCTCCCGAGCGCTGTCACTGCCTTCCACCATGTTTTCACACAAAACAAAACCCATGTTACATGCTGCGCCTGCATCAGACTGTTGCTAACTTTGGTTGATGCTGGACAGTATTTACCGGGAGTTTTTCAAACCGCGGTAATCAAACATGGTTTTAATGATGATTCAAATTTGAAACGGTAACCGACGGGAATTTTACCGTGGTAATCGTTTCATCCCTATCTTAGTCTTGATCACGTTGAGGGAGAGGTGAATGTCCTGGCACCACACGGCCAGGTCACTGATCTCCTCCCTATATGCTGTCTCGTTGTTGTTGGTGATCAAGCCTACCACTGTTGTGTCATCGGCAAACTTAATGATGGTGTTGGAGTCGTGCCTGGCCGTGCAACCATGAGTGAACAGGGGGAGACTGAGCACGCACCCCTGAGAGGATCCCGTGTTATGGATCAGCGTGGCAGATGTGTTGTTGCTACCTGGGGGCGGCCCGTCAGGAAGTCCAGGATCCAGTTGCAGAGGGAGGTGTTTAGTCCCAGGGTCCTTAGCTTAGTGATGAGTTTTGAGGGCACAATGGTGTTGAACGCTGAGCTTTAGCATTCTCACATAGGTGTTCCTTTTGTCCAGGTATGAAAGGGAAGTTTGGAGTGCAAAAGAAATTGCATCATCTGTGGATCTGTTGGGGTGGTATGCAAATTGGAGTGGGTCTAGGGTTTCTGGGATAAGGGTGTTGACGTGAGCCATGACCAGCCTTTCAAAGCACTTTTTGGCTACAGTCGTGAGTGCTACGGGCCGGTAGTCATTTAGGCATGTTACCTTAGTGTTCTTGGGCACAGGGACTCTGGTGGTCTGCTTGAAACATGTTGGTATTACAGACTCAGACAGAGAGAGGTTGAAAATGTCAGTGAAGACCCTTGCCAGTTGGTCAGTGCATGCTCAGAGTACACATCCTGGTAATCCGTCTGGCCCTGCAGCTTTGTGAATGCTGACCTGTTTAAAGGTCTTACTCACATCACAGAGCGTGATCACACAGTCGTCCGGAACAGCTGGTTCTCTCATGCATGTTTCAGTGTTACTTGCCTCGAACCGAGCATATAAGTAATTTAGTTAATCTGGTAGGCTCGTGTCACTGGACAGCTCTCGGCTGTGCTTCCCTTTGTAGTCTGTAATAGTTGGCAAGCCCTGCCACATCAGACGAGTGTTGGAGCCGGTGTAATATGATTTGATCTTAGTCCTGTATTGACGCTTTCCTGTTTGATGGTTCGTCAGAGGGCATAGCGGGATTTCTTATAAGCTTCCGGGTTAGAGTCCCACTCCTTGAAAGTGGCAGCTCTAGCCAGTAACTGATGTGGTGCACTCCTCAATGCCATCCGAAGAATCCGGGAACATATTCCAGTCTGTGCTAGCAGAGCAGTCCAGTAGCTTAGCATCTGCTTCACCTGACCACTTTTTTATTGACCGAGTCACTGGTGCTTCCTGCTTTAATTTTTGCATGTAAGCAGGAATCAGGAGGATTGAATTATGGTCAGATTTGCCAAATGGAGGAAGTGCTTTGAATGCATCTCTGTGTATGTCGTAAAGGTGGTCTAGAGTTTTTTTTCCCTCTGGTTGCACATTTAACATGCTGATAAAATGAGTTAAAACAGATTTAAGTTTCCCTGCATTAAAGTCCCCGGCCACAAGGAGCGCCATCTCTGGATGAGCGTTTCCTGTTTGCTTATGGCCATATACAGCTCATTGAGTGTGGTCTTAGTGCCAGCATTGGTCTGCGGTGGTATATAGACAGCTTTGAAAAATACAGATGAAAACTCTCTAGGTAGATAGTGTGGTCTACAGCTTATCATGAGATACTCTACCTCAGGTGAGCAAAACCTTGAGACTTCTTTAGATATCGTGCACCAGCTGTTGTTTACAAATATAGATAGACAATCACCCCTTGTCTTACCAGAGGCCGCTGTTCTATCCTGCCGATGCAGTGAATAACCTGCCAGCTGTGTGTTATTCATGTCATTCAGCCATGGACTCAGTGAAACATAAGATGTTACAGTTGTTAATGTCCCATTGGTAGGATATACGTGCTTTTAGTTTATTTTCCAGCGATTGTACTTTGGCCAGTAGTACAGATGACAAGGGCAGATTAGCCACTCGTCGGCGGATCCTCACAAGGCACCCTGATCTTTTTCAGCAATATCTTTTCCATCTCTTTCTCCTGCGAATGACGGGGATGAGGGCCTGTTCGGGTGTCTGGAGTAAATCCCACTCCTCCAACTCATTAAAGAGCAATCCTTTGTCCAGTTCAATGTGAGTAATCGCTGTTCTGAATTCCAGAAGCTCTTTTCGGTCATAAGAGACGGTAGCAGCAACAAAACGAGTTTTTTTTAAATGCAAAAAAACAGCGTGATGGGTTAAGAGCCCATGAAATGGCAGCCATTCTCTCCGGTGCCATCTTGCCATCTCTACATACACAATGTAGTCAAATATGTAAGTGTAAAACACTGTGGCTATTTTGTGATGTTCCTGGGACATCCTAGCACCTTTTTGTTTGCATGTGAAAGTTTAAATCCACATGTGAAAGGTTATGTGAAATACCATCACATGTGAAGTGTTCCAAAACCACATGGTTTCACATGCAAAATCATGTGGTTTTTCCCATAAGGGTTATGCCCAATTGCCCACTTGAACATACCTTGTACACAATTACATAGGCAGCCTGCCTTCTCCCCTGCTATATGATATTGCACACTTGGACAGACTGCTTTGCTTGCTTGGATTATTAGGATATCATCCGTGTTTGAGATGTTTTCCTTCCCTTCAAAGTATTTTCTAGTGTTTTGCACCTTTGTTCTTAGCAACTGCAGTGTGATACACAGTATAGTTTCAGTTACAATTGTTTAAGTAGAGCTCTTATCAACATACTACTATTTGAGTGAAATCACTTAATTCGTATAGCCTAACCTTTTTAACGATTGTCATAAGCAGTTAACAAAAGACACATTACTAGTTGTGTAAAGTACTTAAGTAGAAATACTTTAAAGTACTACTTAAGTAGTTTTTTGGGGTATCTGTACTTTAATATTTATATCACTTTTACTTTAACTTCACTACATTTGAAATAAAAGAATGTACATTTTACTCCATACATTTTCCGTGCCACCCAAAAGTACTCGTCACATTTTGACAGGAAAATTATCAAATTCACACACTTATCAAGATAACATCCCTGGTCATCCCTACTGCAGCTCATCTGGCAGACTCACTAAACACTGCTTTGTCAGTAAATTATTTCTGTGTGTTGGAGTGTACCCCTGGCTATCCGTCAATAACAAAAGAAACAAGAAAATTGTGCCGTCTGGTTTGCTTAATTTAAGGAATTTGAAATGATTTATACTTGTACTTTTTATACTTAAGTACATTTGAGTAATTCCAGTTACTTTTGATACTTACGTATATTTAAAACCAAATACTTATAGACTTTTAATTAAGTAGTATTTTACTGGGTGACTTTCACTTTTACTTGAGTCATTTTCTATTAAGGTATCTTCACTTTTACACAAGGATGACAATAGAGTACTTTTTCCACCATTGCATATTACCAAACCCCTTAAGCAAACACACTCATTCATGTAATAGAAACGGCGAGAGTGCATTCACTTGTGCTACAGCAGGCAACGTTGTGGGCGACTGAGATGAAAGAAGCATAAGGGTCTCTGACTAAGCTGCTTGCCTCGGCTGCATGGGAACTCATGCTAAGACAGGTCACAATCACTTATTCACTATCTCTGAATCTCACCAAATCCTTTAGCGATGGAGGTGGGAAATCAGGGATAAAGAGGAAGATATGTCACAGTACACGTACACGTACAATAGACCTACTGTGCACACACACACACACACCTCCTAGTCCTAACCATCCCACACTGTACAAATGTCACCATTGACAACTCTCAGGGGGGAGAGTTGGCAAAGTAGAGTAAATAATTGACTAAGATATCTACATGAACACTAGATATCGTGAAAAGGCATGCACAGTAATAAGACGTGTGTTTTTCTTAGGGGTTGTGCTTCTTAAGGCATAAGCTCTGCTGGGTTTGAATGCACTTCAATGTGTATGTTACGATTAACTAGGAGTGGTGGGTGGAATCAGGCGCAGAGAGCAGGGTTCAGTAGATTGTCAAATTTATTCTCCGGCGCATCAAAACGGTCACGCCAACACACAGGGCGCATACAATTTACCAGCCCAAACAACAGGACCAAAATAGTCCGGAGAATACATACACGAAAAAAAAACGCAAATACCCAGCGGGCCTAGTGCCCTTAAATAGCCTACAAACAAACACTAACACAAAACAGGTGTACCCAATACCCAAAAAACAGAAACAAACAGAAAGGGAATCAATGGCTTCAGTCTGACTCTGATGCCACGGAGCCAGGACCGGCTGGTAGCCCAGTACGCATTCGAATGGCGACATATTCGTGGATGAATGCCGAAGTGAGTTCTGGGCCAACTCTGCCCACGGGACGTACCTCGCCCATTCTCCTGGCCGGTCCTGGCAATACGACCTCAGAAACCTACCCACTTCCTGGTTTACTCTCTCCACCTGCCCATTACTTTCGGGGTGATAACCAGAGGTAAGGCTGACCGAGATCCCCAGACGCTCCATAAACGCCTTCCAAACCCGGGACGTGAACTGGGGACCCCGATCGGATACGATATCCTCTGGAACCCCATAGTGCCGGAAGACATGGGTAAATAGAGCCTCTGCAGTCTGTAGGGCCGTAGGGAGACCACGCAATCGGAGGAGACGGCAGGACTTAGAGAACCGATCCACAACGACCAGAACGGTAGTGTTCCCCTGAGATGGGGGAAGATCAGTAAGGAAATCTACCGAGAGATGGGACCATGGCCGTTGTGGAACCGGGAGGGGTTGTAACTTCCCTCTAGGAAGGTGCCTAGGAGCCTTACTCTGGGCGCATACCGAACAGGAAGAGACATAGAGCTTCACATCCCTAGCTAAGGTGGGCCACCAGTATTTCCCCCTAAGACCCCGCACTGTCCTATCAATCCCCGGATGACCCGCAGACGGTAGTGTGTGAGCCCACCGAATCAATTTATCACGGACACCAAGCGGTACGTAACTTCGACCGGTCGGACACTGTGTAGGCGCAGGTTCAACCCTCAACGCCCGCTCGATGTCCGCGTCCACCTCCCATACCACTGGGGCCACCAGCCGAGAGGCTGGAAGGATGGGAGTGGGTTCGATGGACCGGTCCTCGGTGTCATGGAGACGGGACAGCGCGTTGGCCTGAGTGTTAAGGGAACGTGGTCTATAAGAGATCGTAAATCTAAAACGTGTAAAGAACATGGCCCACCTAGCCTGACGCGGATTCAGTCTCCTTGCTGCTTGAATATACTCCAGATTACGATGTCCAGATGAGGAAAGGGTGTTTAGCCCCCTCTAGCCAGTGTCTCCACACCTTCAGGGCCTTTACCATAGCTAGTAATTCCCGGTCCCCCACATCATAGTTCCGCTCCGCCGGACCCAGCTTCTTAGAAAAGAAAGCGCAGGGACAGAGCTTCGGTGGCGTGCCCGAGCGCTGAGACAGCACGGCTCCAACCCCAGCCTCGGACGCATCCACCTCCACTATGAATGCTAACGAGAGCCCCAGTGAACAGTGCCTTCAACTAGTTAAAGGCTCCATCAGCCTCTGCTGACCACCGCAGACGCACCGGCCCCCCCGTCAGCAGTGAGGTAATGGGCACTGCTACTTGGCCAAAACCCCGGATAAACCTCCGGTAGTAATTGGCAAACCCTAAAAACCGCTGCACCTCCTTTACCGTGGTCGGAGTCGGCCAATTACACACGGCGTTAACGCGGTCACACTCCATCATCATCCCCGAGCTGGAAATGCGATAACCCAGGAAGGAAACGGCTGGTTTGGAGAACACACATTTCTCAGCCTTGACGTATAGGTCATGCTCCAGCAGTCGCCCAAGAACCTTGCGCACCAGGCAGACATGCGCGGCGCGTGTGGCAGAATAAATCAAAATGTCATCAATATAGACTACCACACCCTGCCCGTGCAAGTCCCTGAGAATCTCATCTACAAAGGATTGGAAGACGGCTGGAGCATTCTTCAACCCATACGGCATGACGAGGTACTCATAGTGGCCTGATGTGGTACTAAACGCTGTTTTCCACTCGTCTCCTCCCCGAATACGCACCAGATTATACGCGCTCCTGAGGTCCAGTTTTCTGAAGAAACGCGCTCCGTGGAATGATTCCACCGCCGTAGCGATGAGAGGTAGCGGATAACTAAAACCCACTGTGATCGAATTGAGACCTCGATAATCAATGCACGGACGCAGACCTCCCTCCTTTTTCCTCACAAAAAAGAAACTCGAGGAGACGGGTGACATGGAGGGCCGAATGTACCCCTGTCTCAGAGCTTCCGTGACATATGTCTCCATAGCCAGCGTCTCCTCCTGTGACAGTGGGTACACTGTCCTGTACTAACGGAATACCCAATTTACGGACGAGTCCGCGATCCACAAACTCCCAGCTGCGCCTGAATCGACTAGCGCCTTATGCTGAAGAGAGGGAAAAAACGCAGGAAAAAAAATAAACAAAAAACATGTGACCAACAGGGAGCTCTGGGTGAGTTTGGTGCTTACTCACCTGGGGTGGCCGAGAAGTTGGAGGAGGGAGGGCTGGAAGGTGGAATTGACAGGACCCCTTCTGAACGCCCGCGGGCAGCTAGCAGGTTGTCCAATCGAATCGACATGTCTATTAGTTCATCCAGGGAGAGAGTTGTGTCCCTACAAGCTAGCTCCTGGCGGACGTCCTCCCGGAGACTACACCGGTAATGGTCCATCAGGGCCCTGTCATTCCACCCAGCACCAGCAGCTAGGGTCCTAAACTCCAACGCGAAGTCCTGCGCACTCCTTGTCTCCTGTCTGAGGTGGAACAGTCGCTCACCCGCCGCTTTGCCCTCTGGTGGGTGGTCGAACACAGCTCGAAAACGGCGGGTGAACTCCAGATAGTTGTCCCGAGCCGAGTCCGGACTGTTCCAGACAGCGTTGGCCCAGTCCAGGGCCCTACCCGTTAAACAGGAGACGAGGAGGCTCACACTCTCCTCACCCGAGGGAGCCGGACGCACGGTAGCCAGGTAGAGCTCGAGCTGGAGCAAAAATCCCTGGCACCCAGCCGCCACTCCATCGTACTCCCTCGGGGGGGGAGAGATGCAGTGAGCTGGACCCAGAGGACGACGTAGGTGGAGTAAGTGGCGTCGGCTGTGGGGGAGCTGGGGTAGACGCCGGTAGACCACTCTCCCATCGTTCCATCCTCTCCATCATCTGGTCCATCGCTGTACCGATCCGATGGAGGACTGCTGTGTGGTGATGAACGCGCTCCTCCATAGTTGGGAGAGGGGTGGTCGCTGCTCCTGCTGACTCCATTTAATTGGGTGCGGGCTTCTGTTATGATTAACTAGGTGGTGGGTGGAATCAGGCGCAGAGAGCAGGGTTCAGTAGATTGTCAAATTTATTCTCCGGCGCATCAAAACGGTCACGCCAACACACAGGGACCAAAATAGTCCGGAGAATACATACACGAAAAAAAAACGCCATCCAACAGAGTAACAAAAAACAAGCCCGCACAAATAACCAGCGGGCCTAGTGCCCTTAAATAGCCTACAAACAAACACTAACACAAAACAGGTGTACCCAATACCCAAAAAACAGAAACAAACAGAAAGGGAATCGATGGCAGCTAATAGGCCGGCCGAGCACCGCCCGAACAGGAAGAGGCACCATCTTCGGCGAGGTTCGTGACAGTGTAGCTCAAGACTCACTTCAATGAACTCTCAATGTTGTGAAGCAAAGTCTATCTGTAAGTGTCACAAGGGTGAGGGTGCTGGCACACACTTCTGCCAACTTCCCAATAAGCGATTTTACACTGGAATCTCAATAATATCACTAAACTTGTTTTACTCTGTGGTGAATACCAGGACTGTAGCCAGGTGGACGGAGTATTCAGAATGGACTTTAACACATGGTCAGTTTGCTGTGAAAAGTGAATGTCCAAGATCGATGTTCATGGATGGTAATGTGTCATCGACATGCTTGTCTTGTTCCCTCTCTCACAAAGTAGTACGAGAACTAATAGTTATCAACCAAATGTTAGCACTAGCATTAGCTATCTTACGTGACCTGGCCTTTTCAAACGTCTTTTCAAACACGGTCTTGGGAAAACGGCATGGGTTATATATATATATCTACTGTGAGGGAGAAAACTGAGGCCTAGCTTTGAATGTGGCAATGTGAGGGTGGCCTGAATACACAAGGCAATATCAGATCACCGTGGCTGATAAGCTCCGGGACCTGCTGCACGGTTGTCAGCGACAGCTAGGCCTGACAGAGAGAAGGAAGTGTAACTGCCCACAGAGAGAGACCACACGGACCGCTGATCACTATAATGTTCCCTGGCATGAAGGCATCCACATAACTAAACATAGCACCTTTCTGTCAACTTGTAGGGCACATCTAAAGACATTCAGAACAATCAATGGGATTGGCATCTTGCAGGCATTGCAGTGGATTCAGTGTTTCCTGCACAGAGCAACACTGTTGAAGACATTAGATCAAGAACAATCTGTTTCACAGAAACAAAACCTGTCTAAAACAGCAACTGGATTACAGGGCTTCCCACATAAATAAATAATTATATCTGTACCCTCACAGAGACTCTAAAATAATGTAAATGTGTTTATTAGAAAGTAATAAAAAGGTCCAGGCAAAATGCACTTTTTGGAATTTTAATGAGGCTGCAATCGTAGACATTGAAGCAGCACGCTCTCCAACTGAAAACACAGCGACGTGTCATGTCCTGTTTTGTCTCGGCAGACAGAACAGCTCTAACCAGAGATATCACACACACCATCACATCACAGAGGGAAATGGAAGAGAAAAGTGGCAGTGAAAAGGACATCAGTCCGCACTTCAAAGAGATTGTTCTGTAGCTTTCACAGACACAGGCAGCACACAGCAGTGTTTCCAGCAACACAGTATTTCACACAGCTTTCAGGACAAGATTGATTTTTTTTCAAACGGGGAAACACACCCCATCTGCCTTTTACCATCAAGCTACTCAAGCCTCCTCCAAATGATGTTGGATAAACGGGGGACGCTTTGAAGATTAACATGTTGATATCTTGAGGCAATACAGAGAGAGAATCTACGCCAAAAAATGGGACTTGATCAATATCAAGGAAACAACAGTACATTTTTCACACACACAATAAAATAAATATTCTGAGTGTGCGTTTATTAAAACAGTAATAATTCACATTTTATGCAATCCTCCTTCGGCTGTAACTTTGCATGCATGGGTCCCCCCCCCCAAAAAAAAAACATGAACAAAAAGAGACAGACGTGTTGTGATTAGGTTACAGTATTGAGCAGCCACTGTAAGCAGAGGCCGAACAAGCCGAGGCGTCTTCAGAACCCGTGTGTTAACTAATAGACAGACTAAATCAGGTCGGACAGCAGACGCGGCTGTAGTCCAGAATGGAACATGAGCCAGACGTATTTATCTCATTCATTGTGTGGAATTACCTGCTGTCGGAATCGACTCTCTTGAAAATAAATACTACTGCCGGTCAGAACCATTAACCTGACTACATGTCTCTGTCTATCTGTCATGATGTACACACACACATATGCACACAGACACACTGTTACGGTTTTCTTCGGGTGAAAGAGAGTCGGACCAAAACGCAGCGTGGTAATTTTGATACATGTTTAATGAAGACGAAACACGAACAATACAAAACAACAAACGTAACGTGAAAACCTATACAGCCTATCTGGTGACAACAAACACAGCGACAGGAACAATCACCCACGAAACACTCAAAGAATATGGCTGCCTAAATATGGTTCCCAATCAGAGACAACGATAAACACCTGCCTCTGATTGAGAACCACTCTAGACAGCCATAGACTTACCTAGAAAACCCCACTAAGCCACAATCCCAATACGTACGAAAATCCCAAGACAAAACACCCCACATAAATAAACCCATGTCACACCCTGGCCTGACCAAAATAATAAAGAAAACACAAAATACTAAGACCAGGGCGTGACACACACACACACACACACACACACACACACACAAAGAGAAATCCCTCAAATTGTAGATGCCAAGGTTGTTTTTAGCCCTATCTCCTCAAATGACAATAGATCAAAATGTCCTAGCTAGATATCTCGAGTGCACAAAATCAACAAGCCACATGGTGGCTAAATCACATGGTGCGAAGTAGCACCAGGTCTCTCAAAGAGCTGTCAAATCAACAGCAGGTTCAACAGTGTTCATGGAAGAAGCCCCGCTTATTCTGCCCCCCTGTGTTGAGAGTCATGAATTGATCACATCAAAGTGTCAGGTTACTCGACCCTGGACTTGGCTGTTAGCCAGAGAAACAGATAACAACACTGGAGTGGACTGTCAGAGTAGACTCCGCGCAAAGACAGGCACGATCAATTGTCTGATGATGCTCAGAAAGAAATAATGATTTAAATGTTAACATACTGTCGGCTACATTTGAACGGAATGAATCAATGAAACAATCATCAGACCACACGTGGATATAATGAATAGGCCAATAATGAGTAGACAACAGCTAGTACAGAGGTACAGACCAGGTGGGATGTAGGAGCACAATGGGATCCCTACAAAAACTACATCCTGGTATTTGATGAGCACAACGATATTACTATAAATCCACCAGAGTAACATGAGCTTAAAAAAACATTCCCAATTGTTGCAGGATTACATCACTGATGGGAATCCGGGCATTAAGAGGTCTAATATATCTAAGTGCAATAGCAGCAGTTGAATTTAATTATTTAGACCAAATGTGTTCTTCAACCTCCACATGGAGAAGTCATCATCATGGCGTTGTGGGACAAGATAGGATACCCGATTACAGTCCAGACCTGTGTTCAAACACTATTTGAAATCTATCAAATACTTACGAGTGCTTGCTTAAGTCTTCCTGGAGTGCCATATGGGCGGGGTTGAGGGCATTTTCTATTGTTTCCATGGCAAAAGGGGCAAGGTCAATCAAGCACAGATAAAGTATTTGAAATGATTTCAAATAGTACTCAGGTCTGTTACAGAGCACAGCCAAGAAAGACCGGAAAGAATGGGTTACTATGAAGGAAATGGGTGATTTGTCTGCACAACAAGAGGGCTGACAGTGTGGGTATGAAGCTTTCATTGACTAAGAAGTTTGCGGGGGGGGGGGGGGGGGGGGGGTCACATTACTCCTCCACGGGAAGATATTTTGTTATGTGAGACCGACAGTTTGACTGCTGTGGAAGTCTGGAATCCAACATGGCATGCCAAATACAACCTTTGAACTCCCCACCTGGAGTTTGTTCTAAGGGGCAGTGTGTCTCTCACGTTCAGTTATGTCATGTTGAAAAGAACGCTCTGGAGGACTCTTCAGATCCAATTTCCCCTTAAATTTAGGAATCGACAGACTGAAGGACTCGGGAGCCTCTCGGTAAAAGGAGAATGTCAAGAATATTTAACCATTATTTTAAAAGACCCTTAAAAGGTTAGAAATCCCTTTTTGTAAAGGCAACCTGGGATATTTACCCCACAGTAGACATATTGGCTAGTAGTCAAACAACATCAGCCAACTGTATGACTTTTTATCTCTCGTTCTCTCTGTTGTGGTTGATACAGTAAAAGTAACCAGAGGCCACGAAAAAGGAGCCATTGAAACAGGGAGAAAGTGAAGAATATTTACTTCCACAGCAGACAGTCAAACAATGTCAGCCATTTCAATGAGTTGTCCCTTTCTGTTCTGGTTGATACAGCAAATCTGACCACGAACCGTCTACTTCCTGTAACACTCAGAGCCGGAGCCCTGTCCATCCTCTTGAGTTACTATACTGTATCCCAAATGGTACGCCATTTCCTATATAGTGCACTACTTTTGACAAGGGTGCAGCTTGGGACTCAGACTAACTTGACAGGTGCTTCCTGTTGGAGTGAGGTTTCAAATCTCTTCAGTTCCCCCACAGAACATTAAAGGGGAACTTCACCACTTTTTACCCCCATTTTGAAAGGAAGACACTAGTATGGTGCTAGAAATAATTAATGTGAATTTAAAAACAGGTGACCTGCCCCTTTAACACTCATCTGCCACTCATTTCCCCGTCATTAGCACCTGACACAGCGATGTTAGTGTAGTGTCACACCACTTAGGATCATGAAGATCATTAGCCCGTTAATTCATGCCAAGACTGTCAGCTGTTTTAAATGTTCATTGCTGAAATTGCTATGTTATACTTTAGGGAAATTATCTGGTACTTCTGGACAGTAGGCCATAAGACAAATATGGGTAGGTTTCAACAGCATGCAAGTATGGATCATTTTTTAAATGTTACGTTTATTTAACCAGGTAGGCCAGTTGAGAACAAATTCTCATTTACAACTGCCACCTGGCCAAGATAAAGCAAAGCAGTGTGACACCAACAACAACAACAGAGTTACACATGGAATAAACAAACGTACAGTCAATAACACAATAGAAAAAGTCTATATACAGTGTGTGCAAATGACGTAAGGAGGCAAGGCAATAAATAGGCCATAGTAGCAAATAATTACAATTTAGCAAATTAACACGAGAGTGATAGGTGTGCAGATAATGATGTGCAGATAATGATGTGCAAGTAGAAATACTGGAAATAATGGTGTGCAAAAGAGCAAAAAAGTAAATAAAACAATATGGGGATGAGGTGGGTAGTTGGATGGGCTATTTACAGATGGGCTGTGTACAGCTGCAGTGATCGGTAAGCTGCACAGATAGCTGATGCTTAAAGTTAGTGAGGAAGATATAAGTCTCCAACTTATTCGTTTCAGTCATTGGCAGCAGAGAATTGGAAGGAAAGGCGGCCAAAGGAGGTGTTGGCTTTGGGGATGATCAGTGAGATATACCTGCGTGTGCTGTGGTTATGGTGACCAGTGAGCTGAGATAAGGCGGATATTTACCTAGCAGAGACTTATAGATTGCCTGGAGCCAGTGGGTCTGGCGATGAATATGTAGCGAGGGCCAGCCGACGAGAGCATACAGGTCGCAGTGGTGGGTGTTATATGGGGCTTTGGTGACAAAACGGATGGCACTGTGAAAGACTGCATCCAGTTTGCTGAGTTGAGTGTTGGAGGTTATTTTGTAAATGACATCACTGATGTCGAGGATCGGTAGGATTGTCAGTTTTACGAGGGTATGTTTGGCAGCGTGAGTGAAGAAGGCTTTGTTGCGAAACAGGAAGCCGATTCTAGATTTAATTTTGTATTGGAGATGTTTAATATGAGTCTGGAAGGGAAGTTTACAGTCTAGCCAGACACCTAGGTATTTGTAGTTGTCCACATATTCTAAGTTAGAACCGTCCAGAGTAGTGATGCTAGTCAGGCGGGCGGGTGCGGGCAGTGATCGGTTGAAGAGCATTTAGTTTTACTAGCGTCTAAGAGCAGTTGGAGGCATTGAAGCTTGTTTGGAGGTTAGTTAACACAATGTCCAAAGAAGGGCCAGATGTGTACAGAATGGTGTCGTCTGCATAGAGGTGGTTTTGTCTCAGCTTGTCTTATCTTAGATCATTCATGTATTTCGTTCATTACAATGAAATTAGAGAAAATGTATTAGATTAGCGTGAGCATGTCACACCCTGACCTTAGTGTTATTTGTTTTCTTTATTATTTTGGTTAGGTCAGGGTGTGACATGGGTGATTATATGGTTTTTGGCCTGTCTAGGGTTTTTGTATGTTTATGGGGTTGTTACCAGTCTAGGGGTTTTGTATGTCTATAGTTGCCTAGATTGGTTCTCAATTAGAGGCAGCTGTTTATTGCTGTCTCTGATTGGGAACCATATTTAGGCAGCCATATTCCTTGAGTATCTTGTGGGTGATTATCTATGTCTATCTGTTAGTTGCCTGTGTCAGCACTATACTTAGCGTCATGTTTGTTTTTGTAGTTTGTTTAAGTGTTTCTTCGTCTTCATTAAAGCGCTGCGCTTTGGTCTCCTCCATTCAACGAACGTGACAGAGCAAAAGAGTTGTCAAATCGCTCCACTTTGAGACCCACCAATTAAGTGAAATGGAGATAGGACTGCTGACGCTAACATTAGTAATATCACCCATTAAACAGGAAGTCATTGAGGGTCAAGCGTTTCAATCCCCCAATCGTAATCAGGCTACAGGGAACCCTTTGATTCTGTAAATCACTCCCATTCACATCCCCTGGGGTCAAGGACCAAAGGGATTTCCTCCTCTGCACTTCCTGACATGACAGGACTGGTGACATACGGGTATAACGGTATGTCCCTGACTAAAACCACCACATCTTTAAGCTGGACATACATTTTAGATGGGCGATAAAGGCAAAAGTTTTTTTTAAGTGGTATTGGTCTGTGTACATTTGTTATGTCTTTGATGTCTTTGAATCTTTTGATTATCATCTTTGTAATTATGTATGTATAAAACATGTCATTAAAAAATATTAGAGCTGTGTGTGTTACACTGACTTGAGAAATCTGTCATTTGAGTCCAACTGGTCCGAACACAAATGTATACAGGCAACAAAATGTTACATTTAGTAGTCCATTGGCTATGGACTTGTGGGAGAGCAGTGCTTGTTAAACCAAAAACACAGCAGTCTACAAGCTTACATATAGGACGTATAAGCTACTTCCCACTCCTGAATTAAAACAGACAGTATTCCGTCTGCTAAATCCACTTTTACAGCAGATTATTTGATGTCCTTTTCATCTGTGTCAGACGGTGCAGTTCATTGACATGCCTGTGGGTTTACGCATGGATTTCCAATAAGAGCTCCATTCAATTAGTTGGAATGAAGGCGAGGGGAGAGAGAGAGAGAGACAGAGGCTCAGCTGCCATAATGTGTTTAAGGTTCTCAAGGAGCCTCCAACTGATCTGAATGTCAACTCTTGTCCAGTTCAGATGAGGTTCTCAATGTTCACTGAATTTGACAGCTTTATCACGACGGAAGTACAGATGAAGCAGGTTTAACTACAGTTCAGTATCAGCACAAGGGAGTTGAACTTCAAGACATGGAACGCTGAGAAAAATGGTAGACTTACAGTACATGCTATGTTATACAACTGGTGGGTCTAATCTTGAATGGGGATTGGTTAAAACAGCATTCCAGCTGGTGTCTATTCCAAAAGTCACCAACGGCTAAATCTATGACATTAAAATGCCTGTTTACTCTGTTCCACCTGCCTGCGCAATCCACTGTCTCATCAGCCCAGCCAGGCAATTTATAAACTTGATCTCCACTAAATAAAGCATAAAACATTCTCACATTTCTTTTAGACTCACAATTTGTTTTCAACTGAGGAGATTTGTATATACCTTGCTGTCTGTCATTCGACATTTGCAACATCGTTTCAATATTCAAATTCTTTCTCCAGCTGTCCCATAGTAATGAACGTGTCTCAGCCAGCAGAAGTCATGAATCAGCTGGCATAATTTTTTATGGATATATACAAAGAAATGTCAATTGAAAAAAGGTCAAATGAAACAAAGTGCAGCTAGTTTGCAGCCTTTCCAGCTTCAGCTTGAAGTGATTGTTTTTTAGATGTGTTGTTGGCTAGCTCCTCTGAACAACAGTGTCCTGACGAGTGAGCACAGGTTCTACCCCAGGCGAAATCGCACGTCATTAGCTCATTGTTGTGGATGTATCCAAATAAATGTCACTAGAAAACAGCTCGCCTGCCGTTCTGTACCTTGCCACACCACACTGGATTTACTGAGCCCTGCCTGCTCTGACCCTGAGACTGCCTTCAGTTCTCAACCTTTTGCACCCTATCTGGATTTACTGAGCCCTGCCTGCTCTGACCCTGAGACTGCCTTCAGTTCTCAACCTTTTGCACCCTATCTGGATTTACTGAGCCCTGCCTGCTCTGACCCTGAGACTGCCTTCAGTTCTCAACCTTTTGCAACCTATCTGGATTTACTGAGCCCTGCCTGCTCTGACCCTGAGACTGCCTTCAATTCTCAACCTTTTGCACCCTATCTGGATTTACTGAGCCCTGCCTGCTCTGACCCTGAGACTGCCTTCAGTTCTCAACCTTTTGCACCCTATCTGGATTTACTGACTCTCTGCCTGTCCATGACCTGTCGTTTGCCTGTCCCTGTACTAGTAATAAACTTTTGTTTCTTCGACACTGTCTGCATCTGGGTCTTACCTGAAACGTGATAATCATGAATGGTCATGATTATTGTGTAGTTGAGACATGCCACACCTTGCATGGGGAATACAATATTATTTTTGAGGTTCCTGTTGCATGTGCTTGCTTAGGCCTATGCGTGGAAATGTGTTGAATACAATTTATTTTGAAATGTTTATGATGGTACATGGTTTATGTTATAAATTGCATGAATGTACAAACCGCCAAATGTTTATAGCTTGGTAAAGATCCAGTAGGCATTTGAGATCCTAATGTGACATTTAGCCTGCATATAATAGTTTTTCAGAGCTAGACAGATTGAAGTGTTTGTTGCTGAATGTGAACCACGGAGAAGCTACAGCCTACATTGTAGAGGGGTTGCCAGGCATTTGACAGTAACTTACAGGCAGCTCAGTGGCAAGTAATGTTCTGTATTTCATATTACAGTACACACACTGTAAAATAAATATGGTATCAAAGAATGTACTGTGTAATGACACACAGTACAATGGCATAAAATGTACTGTATTATACTGTAACAAAAAAAAAAGCTACCGTAATCACGGTATTTTACTGTAATTACACGGGACAGAAGCAAGCAGGATGGCTGCTAGGCAAAGTGTTTACACATAACAGCATAGTGTATGGTACTGTATTCTGTGGGGTGGAATTACAGTACCATTCGAAAGAAAGCAATTCTTTCCCCGAACCACAACATTTCCCCACAATGCACCATCATTTACAGTATGCTGCTTTACTGTTGATAATACCCCAAATTGGGGAGTTTGACATCCACAGATGCAATGCCATATTATTTCCCCCTATCTTGCCTGTGCATATTCTGGAACAGCTAAATTGACAAATAAAAAATTTGACAATACTTATAGGTATCTTTTCTCTCCCACCATCTGTTTGTGAAGTGCCACCGAGAACCCAAAGAGACTTCCCGGGGTCTTTCCTTCCTTGAAGACAGGGGACCGCGTGTCCAGGTTGAACCCTTGAAGATAATGTGCACAACAGGACAAGCAACAGGAGGTAGTAGATTAATCGTAGAGAACCGGAGTAGTTGAAAGATCAAATGTTCAAATGCAGAATTGGTTGTCTTCTTTTTCAAGTGACTATCGAATCTTTCCCACAAGTCAAATAACCGTGCGACTAAGCAGCCCTCAACGAACTCGCATAATTATCGCTACCCCCGTGACACTTTCAGCCTAGTCTCATACACTAGACATTACATAGTAAAAGTAAATCCGGATACTCAAATGATTACATTCAATTATATTTGGTATGGTCACATAAGACAAAATTCATAACACATATATTTAGCAAATTCGTAACATATTGTACGAATTGTAATTCGTAACGTATCATACGAAATGGATGGTGGACATCCACAAATTAATACATACAATACGAAACGCAACGCAACGCAACGCATCGTGCTAATTGTAGCGTCTCATATGTACTATGTTACGTCTACCCATGAGTCCAGGTTGGACAGTTCCAGACTACCAATAGAGCAATTGCTGTAATGCATTGTGAGAATCACTGCCAGACAGCATAGAGTAGCTAGCCTATTCTCTAGTCTAGACAGTGCATTCTCCAAGTAGTGTGGGAGTTTAGAATATAATATTGAAGTGTGTATATTGTGCCCCAAAGAGAAAGTGGTGATTGGAATAATCATGGATGGAAGACAAATTGCGAGAAATCTTTAAAAAAAAAATTTAAACCTGCACTTTGACAATAACCTTCCCCTTCTGCAATACAGATCATTTGCAATTGGATACATGGAGTGTATGATCACTTTTGAATAACACTGAACAAACGTGTTATAACAACACACACTGTCCCCATTGCCTGTAGTAGTTGAAACGTTTATGGGCAGAGTCCTATGATGTCATTAAAGAATACAAACCGCATGACTTAGTTAAGTTGATCTTTCTTAGAAGTATGCCATGCCATTTCACATAATAATGCTGTTAGTAGACAGTGTATGCCCCCAAGACACGTCCCTCTCTGTGAGGTTTCCCTTAGTTCTGCTTTTGATGATGTCTGACTGGGTAACAGGTTCAGAATCCATTTCAGAATCACAAAGCCAGGTTGTCGTCATCCTTCCTCTTGTTTTCCCCTTCAATAATTCACGTTATCCCTCACTTCCTCTCCTCTCTATCCCTTCTGTTTCTCAACCATTGTAGATGTTTTCCACAACCTTGTTCTGAGCAGGCACACCAGGCAGCAGCTGCTGTGACAGTTATTGCTGGCTGATGAAAACGTTGTTTTGACTTGAACGCACCTCTACTTCGGAGTAACATCATTTGTGAAATGGTTATGAGCGAGTAACAACCTGAAAAATCAGGATGAAAGAATCATTTTTCTGCCCGATGTTGAATGTCACATCGGGCATTCAACACAGTCTGGGCTCTATTTTCGGCTGGTGTTTAACCAATGCAATGTCATACTTGGGTAAAGGTAAAGATACCTTAATAGAAAATGACTCAAGTAAAAGTGAAAGTCACCCAGTAAAATACTACTTGAGTAAAATTCTAAAAGTATCTGGTTTAAAATGTACTTTCTGTAAGTACAGTGGTGGAAAAAATACTCAATTGTCATACTTGAGTAAAAGTAAATGCTATACATCAAATTCCTTATATTAAACAAGCCAGATGCCACAAATATATAGTTTTTTTTTACACCCTGATAAGTAGACTTTAGCCTACTGTAGATGATTCAGGAAGGAGAGGATAAAGGGGCTGTAGGACCGCTGACAGCATGGTATGTCACAATATCACGTCACAACACACACAGACGGCTACAAGGACCTGGTGACAAGACACATCTCAGAATACACATACAGTTCACCCAGAATAAAAAAAACTATTCTACAGGATTCTACACCAAGCCATAACAGTCAACAGTCCAACTTTCCCAGCTCATGTGGGGTTGCCTGGGAACCAGATGGAAGATGACAACACCAACATCATAGTTCCAAAGTCAAAATCTGTAATGAAGTCACTCATCAGAATAAACAGACAAATGACTAAAGGAATGGACGGAAGGGGGGAAAGGAAGGAATACATACTCCATCCACCCACTGGTTTCAATCAGCAATAACCACAAATAACTCTCGACACGATCAGAAACCATAATCACCTGTCTAGGAATATGACTCAATGGCCTCATTCACTCACTCCAAAAGATAGGAAAACACAAAACAGGTTAACGTCCCAACTGTCCTGTAGTAGAAACTACAGATCGGATCCTCCTTCACTCTCTAACCTATGCACATCAAAGGCAAATGCTCAGAAGAACGATCTCAACCCTGAGAATAAGCTTCAACCTTTCCAACTTAATCAAAAGCTGTCCTGAAGAAAAAACGGTAATGCACTTAAAAATAAATTCCTTCCTCCAATCATGGACACTTGAGTGCAGAATCTAGAACACCTCCATGGTGTCATCACACCCCAGCCCAGTAGGTGGTGGTAATGTACCTAATACTGGCATGCACACTGCCCTAAAACCCCAACAAAGAAGAAGAAGTAGGAGCTAATCGAGACGAAACTTCCAAGCAATGTCCATCCCTGTGATCATTAAAAAAAAACATATTCCTCTTTAAGTAAAAAAAATCCCAAACAAACCTTTGTTTGGGGTTTGTGATTGTTCCTATTATATCCGGGCACTCTTATCAGTTCTTCCCACACTCTCATCCCACACAGGAAGTGTAGAAAGTGCCATGTTGTGCATTAGGTTATGTCCCAAATGGCACCATATTCCATAGATAATGGACAAAAGTAGTGCACTTACATAGGAAATAGGGTGCTATTTTGGGACACACACCCAGTGTGTCACGCTGATAATCAATGGGGCATTTTCCCAAAAGGGCAACAACGATCTTACTCCATACGTTATACAGTACTAGCATTTGCAACGTGGCAGTTGTAAGTGCTTAGCCTTTCACTACTGCAGACTGAGGGAAGTGTTGTGGTTGTCGGAGAATTCCCCATACATCAGTCCTGAGTCAGTGCCAATTCTTGAAACTTAAAATGGTTTGAACTTGAAGTACATAATGAAAGAGTGTGACTGCCCTTTGGTTTCAGTTCAATTCAAATCCTGTAATTTATTGATCCAATGATGCAACATCATCAGGTTATAACCATTATGACTGTCTCTAAGTAGAGAACAATGTCTCAACCTGCCATTTTCTTTAATACCCACAAAATGGCAGGAAACAAACTGTGGCCTCGTGTTCTTTTCATGTTTCAACGCTTACAACGGGCAATCACATGTACCTCACAACCAAAGCACCCTTTGTTATATTCCAACAATGTTTGCGTACTTACACGCCTTATCTTGTCTGGTCATGTATGTGTGTGTGGGGGGGGGGGGGGGTGGTATATGGACAATATAGCACGGCTAAGGGCTTTTCTTATGTGGATACAGACCGTGGATACAGACCTTAGCTGTGGCATACTGGCCATAAATCACAAATCCTGAGGATGCCTTATTGCTATTATAAACAGGTTACCAACAAAATTAGAACTGTAAACAAGTAAGTTTGCTTTTCAACAGCTTTCAGCCTATCAGCATCCAGGAGCCAAACTACCCGGTTTATAATACAGATTTTAAACTGGGTGGTTAGAGCCCTGAATGCTGATTTGCTGACAGCAGTGGTATATCAGACCATATACCACGGGTATGACAAAACATTTATTTTTACTGCTCAAATTACTTTGGTTTATAACAGCAATAAGGCACCTTGGGCGTTTGTGGTATATCGCCAATATACCACGGCTAAGGGCTGTGTCCAGGCAGTCCGCGTTGTGTCGTGCAGAGAACAGCTCTAAGCCGTGGTATATTGGCCATATACCACACCCCCTGGGACCGTATTGCTTAATTACACAACGGGTGGGTCTAATCCTGAATGCTGATGGGTAAAAACCACATTCCAGCCACTGTCTATTCCACTAGATTAAAATAACGGCTAAATCTATGAAGTTAAAATGCCTATTCACTCTGTTCCATCTGACTGTGCAATCCATCGTCTCATCTCCCCAGTCAGGCAATTTATAAACTTGATCTCCACTATAAAAAGCATCTAGACATTATCTCACATTTCTTTTAGACTAGCATATAGTTTTCAACAGCGTAGATTTGTATAAACCTTGCTGTTAGTCTCTCCGACATTTGCAACATTGTTTCAATATTCAAATTTGAGCTCCAGCTGTCCCATATTAATGAACGTGTTGGGAGTCAGGACGAGACAGATAGGCAGGTAGCATGTCTCAGCCAGTCAACATGAATCAGCTGGCATCATTTTAATGGATATATACATATAAATGTACATTTTAAAAAGGTAAAACTAAACGATGTGCAGCTAGTTTGCAGTCTTTCCAGCTTCAGTTTGAAGTGATTGTGTTAGCTGTGTTGTTGGCTAGCTCCTCTGAACAACAGTGTCCTGACGAGAGAGCACATTTTCTATGCCAGGTGAAATTGCGCCTCATTAGCTCATTGTTATGGATGTATCCAAAGAATTGTCACTATAAAACAGCTTAAACAAATGCAAATACAGCTACTGTTGTTGTCTGGCTGCAATGTTGACGTGACTGTAAGTTAGCCATAGTTGGCTAGCTAGCCAGCAAAGGATAAGAACGTTGCCCGCCAGTGTGGAAAATGGAACATTTAGAACGAATGACTGGGTCGTGTCCATAGATACAGAACAAAAAGATTGAAAATCTGGGTCGCGTCTCTGGCAACCGAACCGATAGAACGAACGATCAGCCGGCTTGGGTCAAGTCATTGGTATTATTTTTGACACGATCATGGATGAATACCAGGAGATGTGTTGATGATGGCAGGAAGTATATGTGGTTCATAGTAAGTGTATCGAATGATGAGACCTCTCAATATTGAATCACCCTTGTGGTAATAATCCAAAACAGTTTGCATGCAATGTAAGTCTTGAGGAAGAACCAAGTTGCACTTTCCGCTCGATAAATTCCACACGGTTTCACCCACAGTAGAGGTTGTAGTTAGGTTCTCTTTCCCACGGTCCCAGCCTGGCAAATGAGAGGTGGACAGAGTCTGAGCACTCACAGACAGACAACAACTCCATTCTGTATACACAGGGGAACTAGGCTACATCCCAAATGACACCCTGTTCCCAACATACAATACTTCTGACTAGAACCCTATGGGGACTACATAGGGAATAGGGTGCCATTTGGGACGTCAACATAGTCAACTACACAAGAGCCAAAGCTTTTATTAACAATCCCAGGAATCAGGATTCTTCCTCGTTGATAATGTAAAGAGGACATCGTTGAAAGGACAGGCTGTTTCTCTCCTCCTCCCACCCAGTGATACACAATCTAGAGTAATTCTGATATGGAATACATACACTACACATAACACACACACACACACACACACACACACCCCTCGCTGCCTGGCAAGCAGACCTGGGTTCAAATACAATTTCAAATAATTGCAAAGACTTTATCTGGGCTTGATTGAGCTTGTCTGGCTTAATAGAGAAGTAGAATAGTCCCAATAACCCCATCTGGCACTCCAGGTAGGCTACAGCAACAACAACAACAAAAATACTATTTGAAACCGGGTCTGCTGTCAAGCAACAGAAAATGTGCAAATCTCCGGCAACGTCTCTCCTACTCAGACTGTCACAGCAAGTCTCTTTCCTTAGTGTAGCGTACATAATATTGGACAAAGGCTTGTGGAGTAGAAATATCTTCAGCTATTATTAAGGTGGTGAGGAAAAATATTGTATCCACGCTATTTTAGAATTGGGTTAACTGTATATTAAACATTCAAACTCATCGAAGAGGCATTGATGATGGTTTGACTTTAAGCCAAATGAGCTTTCTGACACAAGCTGCAATGGATTCATTTTGAGGTTGTTTGAGACTATTAGACGGAGTAAGAATCATTTGAATAACTCTGAAACTATGTGCTGTATGTATGAACCTTGTCAGTCTTAATGCTCCAACATCCTGCCTGACCAAGGATATCTCTAGGCCTACATTTACCGAATCCCTTCTTGTTAGCAGTGCTTCAGAGATATCAAGTCAGAATGTTTATTTTAACATTGGTTTCAGTGGTCAAGTATGTAATGCATCGAGTATCGAGTTTGTTCAGAGCTACAAATATGATGCATCTCCACGGTGTGATTCTCTAACATGGCATTGCCGATGTCATGACTGGCCTGTGAGGATCAGCTTACCGTGGATCACCGTTCTACAGAGATATCTCTCATTCCCGCAGAGGGGGAGAGGTATAGAGGGATTGATGGGAAGGGGTTGTGACAGCTTTTGCCCATTGTAAATCTTAAGGCAGCAGACGAATCCCTGTTCCTGTTGGGGACTGGAATGTCTTCGTGTGGGCCTTATGGAGAATCTACCTCAGAACTGCAACATGCAATACATGGACTTTGGGACATTGTATTTCATCAGCCAAAATGGTGGTAACAATGACAGATGGAATATGAAAAGCAATGTCGTTTCTGTTATGTTATTAAAAGTTAAATGATGACGTTATAATGAAAACTTGAAGAGTTTTCATAATATGTACATGATGTTTACATACTGTGCGTTGCGTAGAAAATATCCAGATCAAAGAGAATGTTTTTGTAAAGGTGAACTGTGAACTTGTCTCAACTAGATCAGAGTAAAATCCTAATATCTTGCTACGCCCCGAGGAACCCAGAGAGCATGCCATGAAGATGGAAACGCCCTTTGTGGCCCGAGGGTATAACAATTGTGAATTAAGAATTTAAATGCAGACTAAGTTGACCGTGTGCTGCAGCCAAGGTCTATGGATAGTCGTGATCCCAAAACACAACACGAGGAAGAGCACAAAGGAACCTATTAACAATCAAGGCTACGGTTGATTACTGTATCTAAGAAGGTGAATTCAAGAAGAACCAGCCAGTTATCCTCTTCAAATCATTGGTTGTCTACACGGACCTCCTACCCAAGCTGGGAGCATCGACACGGCTGATTAGCTTCCTCAGAGGTCCACTCTCACAGATCGAGTGCAAGGGAACAGACCACTAAGAGAATGGACACTGACATCGTGTCGACAATCAGAGAATTAAACCTGGAAAACTAAGGAAATGTGGCCATTGAAAGAAGGTCGTCGGCTCAACCTCATAAGAGGAACTCTGTCCACGAAGAGATACCCAACGGCGACTTTCAAAAAGTAAATATATTAATTATAATTCTGACCCATAAGAGCAGTAGTTCGGGGCAAGGTCTTAGGGCTAAGCTAAGTACAGTTTACAAATGTATCCAAGTGTGCTTTTCTCTCGTGCACTCTCTCTCTCTAAATCTCCATCTTGTGTAACACGTGTCATATTGTGTTGGTACGCTAGGGACCTGTTTCATTGTACTAAGTTCTAATCAATAGCCTTTAGCTTGTTAGTAAATATATAATCAACTCAATTTGTGTGGTATGGAATGATTTAGTGAGACCCCGGTTTGTGCAGATTTACGAATTATGAGACGTTCAGAATGAGACTGCTATGAAATGGATAGTCTGATATTCTTTGAGTTAATTTTATAAACGGTAACTCATTAAATCGCCAGCAGCATACCACCCTGCATACCACTGCTGTCTTGCTTCTGAAGCTAAGCAGGGTTGGTCCTGGTCAGTTCCTGAATGGGAGACCAGATGCTGCTGGAAGTGGTGTTGGAGGGCCAGTAGGAGGCACTCTTTCCTTTGGTCTAAAAAAAATATCCCAATGCCCCAGGGCAGTGATTGGGGACACTGCCCTGTGTAGGGTGCCGTCTTTCGGATGGGACATTAAACGGGTGTCCTGACTCTGAGGTCATTAAAGATCCCATGGCACTTATCGTGAGAGTAGGGGTGTTAACCCCAGTGTCCTGGCTAAATTCCCAATCTGGCCCTCAAACCATCACGGTCACCTAATAATCCCCAGTTTACAATTGGCTCATTCATCCCCCTCCTCTCCCCTGTAACTATTCCCCATGTTGTTTCTGCAAATGAGAACGTGTTCTCAGTCAACTTATTTGGTAAAATAAAGGATAAATAAAATGTAAAAATAAATACATTTAAAAAACTTTTCCCATAGTGCCCCAGGTTACTGAGTTAATGGTTGCCTGATTAATTTAATCACGTAATTATAAACAGTTAATAATTCAATGAATAGCAGTCGTCACATTAATGATACAATGTCATGACACCAACCATGCCATTAGTATGATGCTTATACTTATGGTCACGCTGGTATAAAGGATTTGGAGACTGGCACATCTGGGTTTTTAATACACCCAAAACATACACTTATACAAAACACTCGGATGTACCCAAACAAAAGAGTGAGGGTAATCCTCGTAGAACAACACGGGACGAGACCCATAATACACAAAGCACAAAACACGCAGCACAAGCTGAGACAACGCATAGGCACTCACACGACCAACGGACATGGGAACAATAATCGACAGCCCAATGGGGAAGCAAAGGCACATTTATACAAATACAATCAGTGAGGAATTGGAACCAGGTGTTGCTTAATGACACAGTTCAGTGCAGCCTAGAAGGCCCGGTGACGTCGACCTCCGGAACTGGTTAACAGAGTGAGCAGCAGTACCGGGGGGATCCGTGACACTTATCTAATCTGTGCCCCTGACAAGGGAGCTGCTGCCTGAGTGCTTTGTTAAACTCTGCACATTACCAATGGAAGATTGGTAATAAATGTTTTATCGATGTGTAGTGGTTCAACATTTATACATATTTTGGTTCTTATTTATTGCACGGTTTATTCAGTTTGTCAGTCCCCTCAGGCTTCAGGTCATCTGTAAACATTGTGATACAGAAAGTTATAATTTACTGTAAATCACAGATCATTTCCCCAGAATGCTAACATGGATCAATACAGTGTTGGTCTCTCTTATCTCTCTCAGATGCAGCAGGAACGGTATCAATTCTGCGCATCAGTTCTACCTTAGCCATGCTAAAATGTATTGAATGGCAGGCTCATCTCTGTCTAGCAGATGACTATGATATGTGGGTGTGTTTTTTTACCTACCTTAGTTGAATGCACTGATGGTAAGTTACGCTGGATAAGAGCACTGGTTAAATATTTAAAATGTAAAAATGTACATCCCTTCATTTACCATAACCCTTGGTTTATCATAGGTCTGGGCTAAAGACAGGTCTGTATTAAGACATTACATTGTAAAATATCCATTGCCGTCACAGCACGGTGTACAGGTGCAGTCTCCACACAATGTGTGGCCCAGAACACAGTTGATATCCATGGCAGAGGTTAACAGTACATGGCCCAAAGACAGGCCCATCCATTCATGTCTATCCATTTAGCCGTCTCAGTGGGGCTCAATGGGGGATTTACCGCCACTAAGATAGAGCACACACAATTTCACCAGGGCGACTCTGGCAGCTCCTGACTGACGGGCGGCTCTGGCGGCTCCTGGCTGACGGGCGGCTCTGGCGGCTCCGGACAGGAGGGAGGCTCTGGAAGCGCTGGACAGGAGGGAGACTCTGGAAGCGCTGGACAGGCGGGAGCACCTGGAGGAAGGAGACGGAGAGACAGCCTGGTGCGTGGGGCTGCCACAGGAGGCCTGGTGCGTGGAGGAGGCACCGGATGGACCGGACCGTGGAGGCGCACTGGAGGTCTCGAGCACCAAGCCTGCACAACCTGTCCTGGCTGGATACCCCCTGTAGCCCGGCAAGTGCGGCGAGGTGGAACAGACCACACTGGGCTGTGCTGGCAAACTGGGGACACCGTGCGTAGGGCTTGTGTCATATAACCCGGGCCGAGGAGACGCACTGGAGACCAGATGCGCTCGATTCCCACTCTAGCCCGGCCAATACGAGGCGCTGCGATGTAGCGCACCGGGCTATGTGTGCGCACTGGGGACACCGTGCGCCTCACCGCATAACAGTTGTCTCAGGTCTCCTACCCGACTTAGCCTCACTCCCCATGTGCCCCCCCCAAGAAATTTTTGGGGCTGCCTCTCGACCCTGTGTTAGCCATGCTAACTCCTCATATTGCCGCCTCTCGGCTTTAGCTGCCTCCAGCTCTTCCCTGAGGCGGCCATATTCCCCAGCCTGTGCCCAGGGTCCCTTACCGTCCAAAATCTCCTCCCATGTCCAGGAGTCCTGAACCCGCTGCCTCTCGTTACCACGCTGCTTGGTCCTTTCTTGGTGGGTAGTTCTATAACGATCGTCGTTACCAAGGTGCAGCGTGGTACGTGTTCATGATCTATTAATTACACTGAACACTACAACAAAAATAACAAAACGGAACAAACGAAACAGTCCTGTCTGGTACAGAGACAGAGACAGAAAACAACTACCCACAACTCAAGGGCGAAAACAGTCTGCCTAAGTATGGTTCTCAATCAGAGACAACGATTGACAGCTGCCTCTGATTGGGAACCATACCAGGCCAAACACATAGAAATACAAACATAGAACAGAACATAGAATGCTGTTAGTATCATTTAATTAAGCCAATGTGCTTTCATCAATTGAAAGCCCTTCATCTATTTTATGAGAATTTATAAGATTTCTTGTTTGCATAAAATAGACGCAGACCAGTCTTTAAATAATAGGTAATAGAATTTATTCTCGGAGCGCGCTCCCACTCAAACACATGCATCAGTTTAAATACAGATCATGACGTCATTTCACTGCCTTAACCGAACCCCCTCCTCTCGACAGGACAAAGTAAGGTGAAAAGTTCATTCTAACTTACTAACACACTCCCAGATAACTTTTGACCCCTCAACATTATCGATCACCACTGAACTGACAGTTTTAACTAACAGAAACCCTAGGAATGCACTCACTGCCTTATCTAAAAACCCCAGAGCTAAGTTTCAGGTTGGGTCAACCATAGGCTAACGACCTTATGTGTTTACAGTCCACAACCCATTTGTTCCTGCCCAGTTGGAATGGTGTTCTTTAACATTTTATTACTCCTTTCTCCTGTCACACAATTTCTTCTTATGAACTCATATTGTCTATTAAACATAATATAACAGAGTATAAGTTTACTTACAGTTCCATTTAAAATGATTTGTTCAGTCATATTAATCATAATTTCCTAACAAATGCCCACCCCAACTCACGCCCTGACCAACCTAAAATAGAGACATAAAAAAAGGAACTAAGGTCAGGACGTGACACCCTGATTCAGATGACCATCCTACCCATGCTAGATTATGGAGACATAATTTATAGATCAGCAGATAAGGGTCCTCTCGAGCGGCTAGATGTCCTTTACCATTCGGCCATCAGATTTGCTGCAGCTAGCAACTGGAACGAGCTGCAACAAACACTCAAACTTGACAGTACATTTTTTTGATGACCATATTTTCCCACGAAGGACCTCCGCACCACCTTCCTGTTCAAGTGAGCACAGCACAACAAGGTGAGTCCAAAACTGTGTTGTATGCTGCTGCATAAATTATGTAATTTCACAGTAGAACAAAATAACTCCCGCCAAATTCTACTACATTCCAGAATTTGAGAACTGAACCATATCCATGATTCATATGCCATAGACGTAGGACATTGCCGACATGAGTCAGTTTCCTTTTAAAAGGCAAAATGGAGGATGCACTTCATTTTGTAAAAACATCCTGCCAATGTCAGGGCAAAAGAGTAAATCCTTCATTACAATGAGTCCACAGAAAAGTAGATAGGGTGGAAGGGGTTTCAGAATGGCCTGCACAATCACATTGTAATGGGTTACAGTACCTGTACTGCCCTGAAAGCAAACAGAACTTAAACCAGGTGTGTATCTGCCATATCTGACCAAAATAAGACAGTATTGTACTTTCAACCAGGTGAATGAGGAGAGATGACGTAGCCAACAGATGAGTTCATGATTACATATTGCTTTTGCTTATACAGGCAATAAGCATGTAATAATGTGGTAGAGTGAGCTAGCATAGCATGTAAGCGTTTCACTGCACTTTCTATACATTCTGTAAACTGTGTATGTGAAAATTACAATTTAATCTCACAATGTATTCAACTAGTATTTTATAACACACAGTTGAGAATGACATTCAAGCGATTAATACAGCAATTTAAGTATTCTAAGCATCCATATCTTCTCTTTTCTAGCACTAACTACTATAGTATATGTCCTCATAAATCCTCTCTAAAACGCAAGAGCACCAAAGGAGGGAAGAGTTCCCCCTGCTGGCCTGTTGACATCACTTCAAGCAGATCAGAAAATGTGTTTATTTATGGGGTTGTCTCAATCAGTTACACTCTTACACTCTTATGACAGACAGAGTTCTTAGAAATTAGCGAGTATTGTAGATTATAAAATGCCGTTTTAGACAGTTTTATTTTTTTGTGGACTAAAGCCATTAAAATATCCTGTTGGTATGAATCGTATTTATAGTAAGGTTTCGTTTATTGTCATGGTGTAGAACATTGGCAGCTAAGCGCTGAATTGCATTGAAAAAACTAAACGAATAACTAACTACATAAACAAATCAATCATGTGAAATCATGTGATATATTCCTAAAAACTGCAACGTTCTACCTGCTGGGATAGATGACGAAATGCAATGGTATGTAAAAACCTGCTTGTTTTCGAAAGCGAAAGCGATTTGTGGTTTGTATTCATCGATGGCATCATCTCCCGCGACAGAGGCTGTCCCACATTCATGGCTAGAAGGGTTCCTAATTGTCAAAGTATTATTTATTTATTTGCATTTTTGCTAACCCTAAACCGTTTTCCTAAACTTAACCTAATTCTCCCAACGTGCTTCGTCAATCATTACATTTGATCTAGCTGTAAATAAGAAATGAGGTCCAAAATAAATCGTTTTAATTACCTTTTTTTATATTCCAATGTTAATTTGTTTTACAGCGAAATAATGAAATGCCATGGAGTACATTAAGATACGTGTCGAGTCCAACTATTGTTTTCCTTTAACAGAGTAGTTGTACGATTAGTTACACTTTCCATCCCTTGGGAGAGAGGACATAAAAATTATGCCTTTAAATGCTTATACTGTAGGCTATCATGCCTACTGAATAAAGGTCAAATGTAACAACAAAACATACATAGGCTACTGTATTTAAAAATAGATTGCAGTGAAGAGCAATGTGTGCCTGCCATTACATTCTTCTCTGTTTTGATGATGTAAGTATTTACATAGCCAATGATTTGAGCAGCATTCTTGCGCACACCTGCACACAGAAGAGCAGAGCGCAGCATTTCGTCAACAGCTCTGCAATGTGAATAAAATGGAATGTACAATTCTCTTTCAGTTTCCTCGCTTGAAATTTCCTATTTTTTCCCCCCGTAGGGAATTACATGTTACCTCATCCATTGTATTTCAATGAGGGAGACTATAAAGCTAGGGCACGTAGCCCAATGTTGAGAAGTAGTGTTCAGGGATTTATCAACTGACTGAACACATGGCTACTCTTAACGTGTCCTTTGTGGTACATCTTCTGTGTATAGTTGTTCTTAACCCGGTTGTGTATGCCAAATGCAGTGACCGAAACGGGCAAATATATTATCTTTCTCGAACTCGCCAGACCCTCAATGATCTTGCCATGGTATGTAAACGTCTTTAACCTATTACAAATTGAGCATATAGGCAGGAGACGTATATGGCAGAGACGTATGTGGAAATATGCCTCTGAATATAGGCTGTAGCATATATCGTGTGCGATCACAAGTTATTTATTCTAGCTGCAAAGTCGATTATTGGAGCTTCATTCATTCATATATTCCGTTGTTTTATTGAGATATGGTGTCTTTTGTGTGCGGTACAGGAGGGGAGACAAACGGGCTGTATCCAAGAGGCGGAAAGGATTATGGTCCAACGTCCAACGCTTTCAATAGAGGTGATGCTCAGGAGATCATGAGTGGCTACAATTTTAGTGTTTGTCTAGTTCAATTGTATGTTTACACGGGGTGTTATTGTGATTACAGGAGGGGGGAAAGCTTTGGACACTGAAACTTGCGTTTCAACTAGCCAGCGAACTCTTCCAACAAAACCTAACACTTGTGAAATGGAATACCTTCAAAATCAGGGAGCTCCAAGACCTTCTTGCTCGACAAAATATGACCTATTCAGAATGTGTACGTTCCGAATGTTTAATTTGTATACTCTAGCTTTTAAACAATTATTATTATTGTTATTATTATTATTATTCATGTAATCTCATTGATATTTATATTAATGTTGTTTGTTTTTTACTAATTCAGGTCAGAGACATGAGTGTGCGTCTAAACCTTCCAATTGAAAATATGGTTAAGAACTACTTCAAACAGCTGGACGACTTTCTTTTACATGAGGTAAAACATCTCATACGTTGCATTTTTTTTTTTTGTCAATTGTGTTTCAAACGTAAACTATTGAGAGGGGTGGAGTGGGCCTAGCCTATACCTATGATGTATGACGTATTATTTTCACCTAAAACATATTTGTTTCACGTTTTTTCTTTCAGCGTTTCAGCTCCTGCTCATGGGAGGTCGTGAGAGCTGAAATGGGGAGCATCCTAAGGGATTTTTACAAGAAATCAAAAATGTCAAGAAAACACGCGTGAGAGTAGCATTACTTGTAGTTCAATTCTGCGTCAAAAAATATTTTGTTTAATTTATTAATTATTCCACTGTAAGCGTTATATATTTATGTTATTTATCCGCGTTGCAAATAATTGCCATGTACGCTATAATATTTAAATAAAAAACACAAACACGCTTTATTTTGGGTTAAGTTGTGGTAGCAATTTTGTACAATTGTGTGGTGTGATGCAACCAACGAGTTTTTCCTTGAAATGTTATCCTATATATATATATATATATATATATATATATATATATATATATATATATTATTTTTTTAAATCCTCCTGACAATTGCATACTGTATCAACATCATCTTCGATGGAAAACAAACTCCTTTACAATACTCTGAATTCCTGAACTCCAGCCATATTTCCCTGCACTTTAAGACATTATCATATCACTGTAAAACATGGTTGAGTTGTATAGTTATTCATAATATTAAGTGCATATATATATATATATACTGGATATCATGCAACATAATTGACGAAATGTTGCGTTATTGTCTTCTGTGTGCAGGTGAGCGCAATGCTGCACAAATGGTAGGCCATGTAAATACATGTTTGAACCAATCCATGATCGAAACAGATAATAATATAATGGCAGGGACACAGTGTTCTTCACGCAATGTATTTTTAATACAGTAGCATATGTATTTTTTTTTGTAGTTCAATTTGACCTTTATTAAGTAGGCATGATAGCCTACAGTATAAGCATTTAAAGGTGTAACGGATGTGAAATGGCTAGTGTTCGCGGTGTTCGCGCTAAATAGCGTTGCTCTGAGACCTCGAAGTAGTGGTTCCCCTTGCTCTGCAAGGGCCGCGGGTTTTGTGGAGCGATGGGTAACGATGCTTCGTGGGTGTCAGTGGTTAATGTGTGCAGAGGGTCCCTGGTTCCGCGCCCGGGTATGGGCGAGGGGACGGTCTAAAGTTATACTGTTACAAAGGCATACTTTTTATATCCTCTCTCCCAAGGGATGGAAAGTGTAACTAATTGTATGGCTACTCTGTTACAGAAAGAAAAATATGATGATAATAGTTTGACTCGACACAGGTGCTCCATTGCAGTTATCGAGATGTATGACTTGCAGCCTAAATGGCATTTAATTATTTCGTTGTAAAACAAATTGACATTGGCATATGAAAAGGTAATTCAAACGATTTCTTGGGGACCTGATTTCTTATTAACAGCTAGATACAATGTTATTATTAACGTAGCAAGTTAGGATAATTAGGTTAAGTTTAGGAAAAGGGTTTAGGGTTAGCAAAAATGCAAAACATTTTATAATAGTATGACAATTAGGAAACATTCTAGCCATGAAAGTGGGACAGCCTCTGTCGCGGGGGATGATGACATCGTTGAATAAACCACAAATCGCTTTCACTTCCGAAAACAATCGTTTTTTTTTATTTTTTTTTTACATACGACAGCATTTTGTGATCTATAGGCAGACCATACATAACATATTCTCATATGGTTTTGAACATAATTTTTATATATTTTTTTATGAATATATCACGATTTCACATTGTTGATTTGTTTATGTAATTATTTGTTTATTAATTTAAATGAACAGAACGATGCAATTCAGGCTTTAGCTGCCAATGTTGTACACCATGACAATAAACGAAACCTTACTTTAAACACGATTCACACCAACTGGATCTTTGATTGGCTATAGGCCCCAAAAAACGTATCTGTCTAATGCTGCATTATATTCTACAATACTCGCCATTCTCTAAGAATTTCGCCTGTCATATTTCAGTAAGAGTGTTATCTGATTGAGACAACCCCATAAACAAAGAAATGTTCTGATCTGCTCGAAGTGATGTCAACCGGCCAGCAGGGGGCATTATTACCCCTTTAGGTGCTCTTGTGAGGACCACAGTTTAGAGGGGATGGATGCTTAAAATTCACGTATGAGGACATATACATAGTAGTTAGTGCTAGCCAAGAGAAGATATGGATGCTTAGAATTGATCATTTACAGTATTAAACGCTTAAATGCCATTCTCAACCAGGTGCTTTAAAATATATTTTCAATACATTGGGAGATTAAATCAAATCAAATTGTACTTGTCACACACACAGTGAATATCATGTATAACAAGTGCAGTGAAATACTTGTATGCTAGGCTAGCTCAGTCAACATTATTATTACATGCTTATTACCTGTATAAGCAATATGTAATAATGAACTCGTCTGTTGCCTACGTCATCTATCCTCATTCCCAGGCCATCCAGACTGTTAAATAGCCATCACTAGCACAGAGAGGCTGCTGCCTACATACAGACTTGAAATCATTGGCCACTTTAATAAATAGAACGCTAGCCACTTTAATTATGACACTTTTATCATGTTTACATAACTTGCATTACTCATCTCATATGTAAATTCTGTATTCTATACTATCTATTGCATCTTAGTCTATGCGCTCTGACATTGCTCATCCATATATTTATATATTCTTATTCCATTCCTTTACTTAGATTTGTGTGTATATGGTATCTGTTGTAGAATTGTTAGATATGAAATGTTAGATATTGCTGCACTGTCGGAACTAGAGGCACAAGCATTACTCTACACTCGCAATAACATCTACTAACCATGGGTATGTGACCCAATACATTTGATTTGTTCTGTTTGCTTTTCAGGGCTGTACATGTAAACCATTACAATGTGATTGTGCAGGCTATTTTGAACCCCCTTCCCACATCCACTTTTCCCTGGGCTCATTGTAAAATGAAGGATTTACTCTTTTGCCCTGACATTGGCAGGATGTTTTAACACAAGGAAGTGCATCCTCCATATTGCCCTTTAAAAGGAAACGGACTCAAGAAACTGACAATGTCCTACATCTATCTATGATGAATCATTCAAACAACTTTTATTCATGAGTGTGATTAATAAAGCTCATCCTATGTTTGGACGTCTTCCTGTCCTCCATTGCAGACACGATCTCCTCCTCCTCCAGTCCGGTGTTGCTCCTTAGCTGGTCCATTTACGTGTTTTATGCCTCCCCATGCATTAATTAAAAAACATTAAAGATGTCAGCTGCTAATTTTAAGATTTACGCCAGATAAACACTCAGCCATTTTCCCTGGACCCCTGTAGCTGCAAATTCATGATTTCCCTGGGGGTTAACCTTGCAATAACCAAGTGGTGAGAAACATAGCCCTCTATATTTAAATGTTTCAGGTACACTCCGACAGGTGTCTGCGTCACATACAGTCAGTAACCACTCACAGACCCACCTCAGTGTTCACTAATCATGGAGGAAGACCACAGGACCACAACATTTTGTTTCTCTCTGTTAGAGCGGAACGCTTATGGAGAGATGTTTGGACTGCTGTGACATGTCAGTACTACAACTTGCTGCACAGTTTGGAGGAAGAAGGCTACCTTGACCTGCCAAATTCCATCCACCTCTTCTGTGTGGGATATGTGTTCCTATCTCGTCTGCGGGCAGATCTGCAGCATTCCACAGAGAGTTGGAATAATCACCCTTTAAGTACAAACGGTGAACCTGACACCTGTGGCATATCGGAATGCTCCAAACAACTGTGTCTGAGCCAGACTATTGACACAGAATTCCACACTATGCAGAGGTACAGTATGTGCTAATATGATAAAAGTTCTACTTACCCCATCAAGACACTGGGCTGCTTGTACAAAAGCCTGGGAGAACAAAATGTAATGAATGACTTAATTGTAATGAAGAGAAGGGCTGATGTTGGTAGTTTTAGATAGACTGACCTGTAATAGTTGGACTACTACATAACATATACATTAATATAACTACTGCCCCAACCACCTTGCTATAAGCTAAACACATACAGTATTCCATCAACAATTTATGCAGTGAATCAAACATGACATTGATGCACATTTCTATGACATAAAAGGACCACTAATCTGATTGATTGTCAGTCCTTTTTGGGAAGATTTTTTGGTAGGATTGATTTGATTGTTTTCATCAGTACAGCATGACACCATACTGCTATGGTTAATGATGGTAGAGTAAAATACAGATACACACTTTTCTGGAGAGACCATGTTCCATACTCTGCTCCTGCCCATGGGCTTACTCAGGCTGTATGAATAGAAAAACATAGTAAGAAGACTTGCTTCAGCTGTACAGAACAATTTTTTTGTGTTAGTCAAAGGAATTTACGAGTTTAAATTGCTTGAGTCTAGTGTTGACAATTTGAGGCTAGTGTAGTAGTGACTGTATTATAAATAGTAGTGGGAGAGTAGTTATTACTGACTGTATCCCAGTAGTAGTAAATCAAATCAAATTTTATTTGTCACATACACATGGTTAGCAGATGTTAATTAATGCGAGTGTAGCGAAATGCTTGTGCTTCTAGTTCCGACAATGCAGTAATAACCAACGAGTAATCTAACCTAACAATTCCACAACTACTACCATATACACACAAGTGTAAAGGGATAAAGAATATGTACATAAAGATATATGAATGAGTGATGGTACAGAACGGCATAGGCAAGATGCAGTAGATGGTATAGAGTACAGTATATGCATATGAGATGAGTAATGTAGGGTATATAAACATAAAGTGGCATAGTTTAAAGTGGCTAGTGATACATGTATTACATAAAGATGGCAAGATGCAGTAGAAGCAGCAGTTTAAATGAGTACAGTATATACATATACAAATGAGATGAGTAATGTAGGGTATGTAAACATTAAAGTGCCTTGCGAAAGTATTCGGCCCCCTTGAACTTTGCGACCTTTTGCCACATTTCAGGCTTCAAACATAAAGATATAAAACTGTATTTTTTTGTGAAGAATCAACAACAAGTGGGACACAATCATGAAGTGGAACGACATTTATTGGATATTTCAAACTTTTTTAACAAATCAAAAACTGAAAAATTGGGCGTGCAAAATTATTCAGCCCCCTTAAGTTAATACTTTGTAGCGCCACCTTTTGCTGCGATTACAGCTGTAAGTCGCTTGGGGTATGTCTCTATCAGTTTTGCACATCGAGAGACTGACATTTTTTCCCATTCCTCCTTGCAAAACAGCTCGAGCTCAGTGAGGTTGGATGGAGAGCATTTGTGAACAGCAGTTTTCAGTTCTTTCCACAGATTCTCGATTGGATTCAGGTCTGGACTTTGACTTGGCCATTCTAACACCTGGATATGTTTATTTTTGAACCATTCCATTGTAGATTTTGCTTTATGTTTTGGATCATTGTCTTGTTGGAAGACAAATCTCCGTCCCAGTCTCAGGTCTTTTGCAGACTCCATCAGGTTTTCTTCCAGAATGGTCCTGTATTTGGCTCCATCCATCTTCCCATCAATTTTAACCATCTTCCCTGTCCCTGCTGAAGAAAAGCAGGCCCAAACCATGATGCTGCCACCACCATGTTTGACAGTGGGGATGGTGTGTTCAGCTGTGTTGCTTTTACGCCAAACATAACGTTTTGCATTGTTGCCAAAAAGTTCAATTTTGGTTTCATCTGACCAGAGCACCTTCTTCCACATGTTTGGTGTGTCTCCCAGGTGGCTTGTGGCAAACTTTAAACAACACTTTTTATAGATATCTTTAAGAAATGGCTTTCTTCTTGCCACTCTTCCATAAAGGCCAGATTTGTGCAATATACGACTGATTGTTGTCCTATGGACAGAGTCTCCCACCTCAGCTGTAGATCTCTGCAGATCATCCAGAATGATCATGGGCCTCTTGGCTGCATCTCTGATCAGTCTTCTCCTTGTATGAGCTGAAAGTTTAGAGGGACGGCCAGGTCTTGGTAGATTTGCAGTGGTCTGATACTCCTTCCATTTCAATATTATCGCTTGCACAGTGCTCCTTGGGATGTTTAAAGCTTGGGAAATCTTTTTGTATCCAAATCCGGCTTTAAACTTCTTCACAACAGTATCTCGGACCTGCCTGGTGTGTTCCTTGTTCTTCATGATGCTCTCTGCGCTTTTAACGGACCTCTGAGACTATCACAGTGCAGGTGCATTTATACGGAGACTTGATTACACACAAGTGGATTGTATTTATCATCATTAGTCATTTAGGTCAACATTGGATCATTCAGAGATCCTCACTGAACTTCTGGAGAGAGTTTGCTGCACTGAAAGTAAAGGGGCTGAATAATTTTGCACGCCCAATTTTTCAGTTTTTGATTTGTTAAAAAAGTTTGAAATATCCAATAAATGTCGTTCCACTTCATGATTATGTCTCACTTGTTGTTGATTCTTCACAAAAAATACAGTTTTATATCTTTATGTTTGAAGCCTGAAATGTGGCAAAAGGTCGCAAAGTTCAAGGGGGCTGAATACTTTCGCAAGGCACTGTATATTAAGTGGCATTGTTTAAAGTGGCTAGTGATTTTTTTTATACATCAATTCCCATCAATTCCCTTATTAAAGTGACTGGAGCTGAGTCAGTATGCTCAATGTTAGTGGTGACTGTTTAACAGTCTGATGGCCTTGAGATAGAAGCTGTTTTTCAGTCTCTCGGTCCCTGCTTTGATGAACCTGTACTGAACCTTGCCGTCTGGATGATAGCGGGGTGAACAGGCAGTGGCTCGGGTGGTTGTTGTCCTTGATGATCTTTATGGCCTTCCTGTGACATCGGGTGGTGTAGGTGTCCTGGAGGGCAGGTAGTTTGCCCCCGGTGATGCGTTGTGCAGACCTCACTACCCTCTGGAGAGCCTTACGGTTGTGGGTGGAGCAGTTGCCATACCAGGCGGTGATACAGCCCGATAGGATGCTCTCGATTGTGCATCTGTAGAAGTTTGTGAGTGCTTTTGGTGACAAGACACATTTCTTCAGCCTCCTGAGGTTGAAGAGGCGCTACTGAGCCTTTTTCACAACGCTGTCTGTGTGGGTGGACCAATTCCGTTTGTCTGTGATGTGTACACCGAGGAACTTAAAACTTACTACCCTCTCCACTGCTGTTCCATCGATGTGGATAGGGGGGTACTCCCTCTGCTGTTTCCTGAAGTCCACAATCATTTCCTTTGTTTTGTTGACGTTGAGTGTGAGGTTATTTTCCTGACACCACACTCCGAGGGCCCTCACCTCCTCCCTGTAGGCCGTCTTGTCGTTGTTGGTAATCAAGCCGACCACTTTAGTGTCATCCGCAAACTTGATTGAGTTGGAGGCGTGCAAGGCCACGCAGTCGTGGGTGAACAGGGAGTACAGGAGAGGGCTCAGAACGCACCCTTGTGTGGCCCCAGTGTTGAGGATCAGCGGGGTGGAGATGTTACCTACCCTCACCACTTGTTACCTACCCTCATTGACTGTGTTTGAAGTAGGCGTAATAGTTACTATAGCCAGTTAGGCTACTCTTGGTGCGTTCTACAATCCTGCTGAGTTTCATCAAATTTGACCAATAGCGGAGAGGAAGAAGCAAAGCGAGCGGAGAAAACAGAGGCTCGACTCCGCCCCAAAAATGTGTAGCATGAAAATACAGCGAGACACCACCAGACCGTTGGGTAACTTCTGCTTTTTGCTGTCACACAAACTGACACCCCTGGTCCGCTCAATGTACATGTATAATGCTCGTACTGGACGCATGGCATGTAACCACCTCCACTGAGTAAACAGAGGAAATGAAATGAGAAAAAGCTCAAAAGCTAGAGACCTGTAGTTCATAAACATGGCCTTAGGGGCAAAGGCCAATTAGGACACAACACCACCTTATAGTCGGCAAGCTCAAACCTCATGCAGGCGGGGAGAATTTATAGCTTGTGGAGATCTCCAACATGTTTAGCCACGAGCAGGGTGGTCTCACACTGTCTCGACACTTACAGTGCCTTGCGAAAGTATTCGGCCCCCTTCAACTTTGCGACCTTTTGCCACATTTCAGGCTTCAAACATAAAGATATAAAACTGTATTTTTTTGTGAAGAATCAACAACAAGTGGGACACAATCATGAAGTGGAACGACATTTATTGGATATTTCAAACTTTTTTAACAAATCAAAAACTGAAAAATTGGGCGTGCAAAATTATTCAGCCCCTTTACTTTCAGTGCAGCAAACTCTCTCCAGAAGTTCAGTGAGGATCTCTGAATGATCCAATGTTGACCTAAATGACTAATGATGATAAATACAATCCACCTGTGTGTAATCAAGTCTCCGTATAAATGCACCTGCACTGTGATAGTCTCAGAGGTCCGTTAAAAGCGCAGAGAGCATCATGAAGAACAAGGAACACACCAGGCAGGTCCGAGATACTGTTGTGAAGAAGTTTAAAGCCGGATTTGGATACAAAAAGATTTCCCAAGCTTTAAACATCCCAAGGAGCACTGTGCAAGCGATAATATTGAAATGGAAGGAGTATCACACCACTGCAAATCTACCAAGACCTGGCCGTCCCTCTAAACTTTCAGCTCATACAAGGAGAAGACTGATCAGAGATGCAGCCAAGAGGCCCATGATCATTCTGGATGATCTGCAGAGATCTACAGCTGAGGTGGGAGACTCTGTCCATAGGACAACAATCAGTCGTATATTGCACAAATCTGGCCTTTATGGAAGAGTGGCAAGAAGAAAGCCATTTCTTAAAGATATCCATAAAAAGTGTTGTTTAAAGTTTGCCACAAGCCACCTGGGAGACACACCAAACATGTGGAAGAAGGTGCTCTGGTCAGATGAAACCAAAATTGAACTTTTTGGCAACAATGCAAAACGTTATGTTTGGCGTAAAAGCAACACAGCTCATCACTCTGAACACACCATCCTCACTGTCAAACATGGTGGTGGCAGCATCATGGTTTGGGCCTGCTTTTCTTCAGCAGGGACAGGGAAGATGGTTAAAATTGATGAGAAGATGGATGGAGCCAAATACAGGACCATTCTGGAAGAAAACCTGATGGAGTCTGCAAAAGACCTGAGACTGGGACGGAGATTTGTCTTCCAACAAGACAATGATCCAAAACATAAAGCAAAATCTACAATGGAATGGTTCAAAAATAAACATATCCAGGTGTTAGAATGGCCAAGTCAAAGTCCAGACCTGAATCCAATCGAGAATCTGTGGAAAGAACTGAAAACTGCTGTTCACAAATGCTCTCCATCCAACCTCACTGAGCTCGAGCTGTTTTGCAAGGAGGAATGGGAAAAAATGTCAGTCTCTCGATGTGCAAAACTGATAGAGACATACCCCAAGCGACTTACAGCTGTAATTGCAGCAAAAGGTGGCGCTACAAAGTATTAACTTAGGGGGGCTGAATAATTTTGCACGCCCAATTTTTCAGTTTTTGATTTGTTAAAAAAGTTTGAAATATCCAATAAATGTCATTCCACTTCATGATTGTGTCCCACTTGTTGTTGATTCTTCACAAAAAAATACAGTTTTATATCTTTAGGTTTGAAGCCTGAAATGTGGCAAAAGGTCGCAAAGTTTAAGGGGGCCGAATACTTTCGCAAGGCACTGTACATCACAAGAAAGAGAAATGGGTGTTAATTTATTGGGGCAATTACAAATTCTCGACTAACTCAACAACCACAGGCTGCTACTAACTGCCAATCAGATTGCACACCTGTTGCTACACCTTAATTACTTGCCGTGAACCTAGCTCCTCAGCAGCATCAGCTGCAGCTCGTCGATAGTCAGCATTCACACCTGTCGTCGCTCTCCTTTTTTTATTGCATATGACGCGACCTAGTGTTGTTGTTTTCTGTATTGATCCCCTCAAATTCCTTAAATGATGTGTCTTTAATATTCTATCAGAGTTTAGTTTTTTATTTCTTATTTCTGAAGTAAAAATTGTTTTTGCATCACTACCCCAAGTTTTCATACGTGGGTCAAATATGACCTTTATGTATTTCCAATGGAAATATTGTTTTACGGGAAGCTGGATGAGGAAGCCATTGGTGACTCTGAGTCAGAATCTGAGGTATCCAATTCAGATGACACAGACTATGTGCCTGTGGGTCAAGTTGGAGTTGTGGATGCAACTGGTAGTCCAGCTGTCCTAGATGAGTCTACAGATGGGGAGGAGGAGAGTGAAAACCAGTCAAATAGACTGCGTAAAAAGGGGTCTTACTGGAGTGAACATCCTCCGACTAAAAAGACAGGACCAGTAGCCATAACATCCTGAAGAGCTGCCCAGGGTGTGTGCTGGGGTCAATCTTTGTGCCACCAAACGATGCATGGGAGCTGTTCATTAGTGACAACATCATTGAGGCGGTCCTAAAGTGTACAAATTTAGAAGGATGGAGAACAGTGACGGCAAAAGGGACAGAGTGGAGAGAGGTCAACAAAGAGGAACTAAAAGCATGTATTGGTTTAACCCTCCCCGCCGGCGTGGAGAAAAGCTGGGATGTCTCCACACGGCATAAGGCCACCATGTCAGTCGGAAGATATGAGGATATCCGTCACCTCCTGAGAAGCTGTGTTCAGAGAGTCAACAGACCACCTGACAGCCTTCCGGTAGGTGTGGGACAGCATAAGTAGGCATGACACACATGCACACACACATTTTGTTCATTTGAGTGTTTGTGTTTTCTAAATTCACAATTGTTGGTGTTGTCATTTATATCGATGACGAATTTTGGATAAAAAATGTTTTTAAAAAGGAAATATAATAGGGACATGTTTAAGGTGGTTTTATTTTGTTATTCACAATTTGAAGTCATGTAGGGCATTAGAAACAGTATTGGGTATGTGGATATGGTGGGAACATGTGGATCTGAGCAAGTGTGATGTCACTAATGTTTGTGGATATGTACAGGGGCGCAACTTTCACTGGGGATGGGTCTCATGTCCCCCCCACATTCAGAAATTGCATTTTTGCCCCCCCCCCTCCTAACCCTAACTCCCCCAGTTGTATTATTACAATGTAATTCAAAAACGTCAATCGTGTGGAAGGGTAGGCTGTTTGGAGTGTTCAGCCAGCTGGATTTAGGACCGCTGGACACCACAAAGGGGGCTGACAGGCTGTGTGGAGGCAAAGCTTCTGGAAGGCTGGCTGGACCAGCACGGGAGAGTTGAGCATAGTTCAGTGTGTACGTACGTGTACATCACCAGGTTGTAAAAGGAAGCAGAGCAGAAATGGGCAACTCTTTACTTGACTAATGTAGCTTGCAAGGTAACTGCTCTTTACCGTAATAAAAAAGAAACTAGAGTTTATTTGCAGTGCTGAGCAAGTATTGTAACTGACATGTAACGTTAGCTCATCTTTCATCCCCTCTCGACTGAAGTAAATGAATGAGCTACGCTCCTAGCCTCTAGCTATCTGTCAGATAGCGATCTGAGGTGGCTATTATTACTCATATCTAATAACTGTTATTTGTATGGACATGTTTTTGTTTTATCCTGTTTCAAATGAAGTAAATTAACTTGACTAGCTTTCCCTAGTAGCTATTATTTTTGCCTCAATCACACTAGACATGAATCAAACGATGAAACCATCAGCCAAACAATGGAAGATTGATATTGTCACGCCTACTCCCGTTCCCTCTCTCCGACCTGCTCACTATCATTATGCACACCTGGACTTCATCATTACCTTGATTGCTTCCCCTTTTTTTAGCCCTCAGTAGCCTCAGTCTTCAGGCAGTATTGGTTTGTTTTCATGTTCCCTACGCATCTCCTGTTTTGTTAATTTGCCGTTCATCATTGTTATTAAACTCTCCTTCTACACCTTTGCTTCCTGACTCCCTGCTTATACATTGTCAGTCAAAGGTTTGGACAAACCTATTCATTCAAGGGTTTTTCTTTATTTTTACTATTTTCTATATTGTAGAATAATTGTAAAGACATCAAAACTATGAAATAACACATATGGAATAATGTGGTAGCCAAAAAAGTTAACAAATAAAAACATATTTTATATTTCGCCTGGATGACAGCTTGTGACATTTTTGTAGTGCAATGTGAGTTTTTGTTAGTCCATTTCCCTAGTTAATTCCCTACATTTCACACTGACAGTAATAAACAGCTCTAACGTTACAGGCTTTCCTGTCATGGTGCACAGTAGAGGTCTGTGCTGTACCAATTTCTTCATTCATTCTTAAACGGAAGAAGTTTGGAACCACCAAGACTCTTCCTAGAGCAGGCCGCCCGACAAAACTGAGCAAACGGGGAGAAGGGCCTTGGTCAGGGAGGTGACCAAGAACCCGATGGTCACTCTGACAGAGCTCCAGAGTCCCTCTGTGGAGATGGGAGAACCTTCCAGAAGGACAACAATCTCTGCAGCACTCCATCAATCAGGCCTTTATAGTAAAGTGGCCAGACGGAAGCGACTCCTCAGTAAAAGGCACATGACAGCACGCTTGGAGATTGCCAAAAGGCACCTAAAGGACTCACAGACCATGATAAACAAGATTCACTGGAATGATGAAACCAAGATTGGTCTGGAGGAAACCTGGCACCATCCCTACGGTGAAGCATGGTGGTGGGGATGTTTTTCAGCAGCAGTGACAGGGAGACTAGTCAGGATCGAGGGAAAGATGAATGGCGCAAAGGACAGAGAGATCCTTGATGCAAACCTGCTCCAGAGCGCTCAGAACCTCAGACTGGGGTGAAGGTTCACATTCCAACAGGAGAACGACCTTAAACAAAGAGCCAAGAAAACGCAAGATTGTCTTTGCGACCAGTCTCTGAATGTTCTTGAGTGGCCCAGCCAGAGCCCTGACTCGATCGAACATCTCTGGAGAGATCTGAAAATATCTGTGCAGCGACTCTCCCCATCCAACCTGACAGAGCTTGAGAGGATCTGCGGGACAGTATTGGGCACCAAGGCACCAGCCTTGCGCTCGGTGTCTCCGGTTCGCCTGCATAGCCCAGTGCGGGCTATTCCACCTCGCCGCACTGGCAGGGCGACCGAGAGCATTCAACCAGGTAAGGTTGGGCAGGCTCGGTGCTCAAGAGCTCCAGTGCGCCTGCACGGTCCGGTCTACCCAGTACCACCTCCACGCACCAGCCCTCCGGTGGCAGCTCCCAGCACCAGGCTTCCTGTGCGTGTTCTCGGCCCAGTACCACCAGTGCCAGCACCACGCATCAGGCCTACAGTGTGCCTCGCCTGTCCAGCGCTGCCAGAGCATTCCTCCTCTCCAGCGCTGCCGGAGTCTCCCGCCTATCTAGCGCTGCCAGAGCCTCCCGCCTGTTTAGTGCTGCCAGAGCCTTCCGTCTCTACAGCGCTGCCGGAGTCTCCAGTCTGCAAGGAGCTGCCAGTCTGCATAGAACTGCCAGTCTGCAAGGAGCTGCCAGTCTGCAAGGAGCTGCCAGAGCCGCCAGTCTGCATGGAGCAGCCAGAGCCGCCAGTCTGCATGGAGCAGCCAGAGCCGCCAGTCTGCATGGAGCAGCCAGAGCCGCCAGTCTGCATGGAGCAGCCAGAGCCGCCAGTCACTGAGGTCTCAATTAAATCCCGGTGAGGTACAGATACCCGTTACCTCTTATCGCCACGGCGATTGAGTCAATGCATGGGGCGCGCTTCTTCATGAAACTGGATCTCTGGAGTGCGTATAACCTGGTACGTATCCGAGAGGGAGATGAGTGGAAGACAGCGTTTAGTACCACCTCAGGGCATTATGAGTACTTAGTCATGCCATACAGGTTGATGAATGCTCCATCAGTTTTCCAATCCTTTGTAGATGAGATTTTCAGGGACCTGCATGGGCAGGGTGTAGTGGTGTATATTGATGACATTCTGATATACTCTTCTACATGCGGCGAGCATGTGTCCTTGGTACGCAAGGTACTTGGATGACTGTTGCATGACCTGTACGTCAAGGCCGAGAAATGCCTGTTCTTTCAGCAGGTTGTCTCCTTCCTAGGGTATCGCATTTCCACATCAGGGGTGGAGATGGAGAGTGACCGCATTGCAGCCGTGCGTAATTGGCCGACTCGCACCACGGTAAAGGAGGTGCAGCGATTTTTAGGGTTTGGCCAAAACCCCAGAGATTTATCCGGGGTTTTGGCCAGGTGGCTGCTCCCATTACCTCACTGCTGAAGGGGGGTCCCGTACGGTTGCAGTGGTCGGCTGAGGCGGACTGGGCTTTTGGGCAGCTAAGAGCTCTTTTTACTTCAGCTCCCGTGCTGGCCCATCCGGATCCCTCTTTGGCGTTCATAGCGGAGGTGAACTCGTCCGAGGCTGGGATAGGAGCCGTGCTCTCACAGCGCTCGGGTACGCCACCAAAATTCCGTCCCTGTGCTTTCTTCTCGAAGAAGCTCAGCCCAGCGGAGCATAACTATGATGTGGGGGACCGGGACCTGTTGGCTGTGGTTAAAGCGTTGAAGGCGTGGAGACATTGGCTTGCAGGGGCTAAATACCCTTTCCTCATCTGGACTGACCACCGCAACCTGGAGTACATCCGGGCATCGAGGAGACTGAATCCTCGTCAGGCAAGGTGGGCCATGTTCTTTACCCATTTTGTGTTTACCCTGTCCTACAGGTTCCCAGAAAACGAAGGCAGACACACTGTACCGGCTGTATGGCATAGAGGAGCGGCCCATGGATCAGACTCCCATACTCTCAGGCTATTGCCTGGTAGCGCCGGACATGTGGGAGCTGGATGCGGACATTGAGCAGGCGTTGTGTTCAGAGTCCGCTCCCCTCCAGTGTCCTGTCGGGCGTATGTACATTCCATCTGCTGTCCGTGACCAGTTGATCTATTGGGCCCATACATCACCCTCCTCTGGTCATCCGACTGGGAAGTACTGGTGGCCCACCTTGGCTAAGGCCGTGAGGGTTTATGTTTCCTCCTTCTCAGCGTGTGCACAGTGTAAGGCTCCGAGACACCTGCCCAGAGGTAAGCTACACACCTTACCCATTCCACAACAACCTTGGTCACACCTGTCTGTGGATTTTTTAACCGATCTACCTCTTTCACAGGGAAACACTATGATCCTGGTTCTTGTGGATTGTTTCTCTAAGTCCTGTCATCTCCTCCCTCTTCCTATGGTGCTACAGACTGCGGAAGCCCTGTTTACTCATATCTTCCGGCACTACGGGGTGCCTGAGGATATACTGTCTGATCGGGGTCCCCAGTTCACGTCGAGAGTGTTGAAGGCGTTCATGGAACGTCTGGGGGTCTCGGTCAGCCTTACCCCGGTTTTTCACCCTGAGAATAACGGGCAAGTAGAGAGAGTCAACCAGGATGTGGGCAGGTTTCTGCGGTCCTATTGCCAGGACCGGCCGGGGGAGTGGGCGGCGTTCATCCCCGAGGCCAGGTGTCTGCGTGCTGCTGGAGCCGCGCGTCGAGGGGGGGATACTGTCACGACTTCCGCCAATGTCGGCTCCTCTCCTTGTTCGGGCGGCGTTCAGCGATCGACGTCACCGGCTTTCTAGCCATCGCCGCTCCATTTCTCATATATCCATTTGTTTTGTCTTGTTCCATACACACCTGGTTTTCATTCCATAATCACTGCATGTATTTAGTCCTCTGTTCCCCTCCATGTCTTTGTGTGTAATTGTTTTTGTTATGTGGATATTGTCATACTTTTGTTATGTTCCTTGTTTTTGGCACTTTTATGTGCTGTCATTTTTGGACCGGAAATAAAGTGAGCCTGTTTACTACACTCTGCTCTCCTGCGCCTGACTTCGCCTCGCGTACACACCCCTAACACCCCAAGCACATGGGGTTGGGTAGATGGTTTTAGGAACCCCCAATTTAGGCGAGTAACTTTGTGCTCAGAGTACGAAACTTGTGGGAGGCTTCAATGTATTGATTTCCAAAGAAGACTTTCTGGAACATCTCAAATGTTTTTTTCATTTTGGGGGGGGTATCTTAGGTTTATATCAATAGATGAGGCCCATAAGCAAGATACATGCCTGTGCAACAATGGGAATACCAGCCAGGACCTCGGCTTCTTCAATGCAGATCGCATGCTCTGGATCCTGATGCAGATCACTCACTGTTGAAGGATTTTTATCAATAATGACTAAATAATGTATACATTTGGCGTAGACTTATAACTAACAGAGTTATATGCTGTCTGTTGAAGAATATGTTTGTTCATAGGCCAAGAGGAAGGGTTAACAGACAACAGAAAAGGGAGAGAGGCGCACAAAGCCTGACTCAGGCAGTGACGATGATGAATCCTGACTAGAAACTGATAATGCTAAAATAGTCAGGAAGGAGTTAATCGACTGGTACGGCAAACATGACAATGACTGTATTGATGACAATTTAGACCTTGATATGTTGGATGAGATGGACTCTGAGACTGAGGTCTTTGAATTAGCAACAGTAGACCTTGCTCTCGCTCAGGAAGAGAAACCCTTTTTGAAACTTACAGTCATGGGAAAAATAATCACATTTCTGAATGATACGGGGGCATGTAGGACAGCTACAGTGGGGAGAACAAGTATTTGATACACTGCCGATTTTGCAGGTTTTCCCCACTTACAAAGCATGTAGAGGTCTGTAATTTTTATCAGAGGTACACTTCAACTGTGAGAGATGGAATCTAAAACAAAAATCTAGAAAATCACATTGTATGATTTTTAAGTAATTCATTTGAAGCCTTCCTGTTCTACACAGGCTCGAGCGGTCACGACAACACAGACGAAAATTTCAAATAGTATCCGTAATGTCAAATCAAATCAAATCAAAATCAAATCAAATGTATTTATATAGCTCTTCGTACCTCAGCTGATATCTCAAAGTGCTGTACAGAAACCCAGCCTAAAACCCCAAACAGCAAGCAATGCAGGTGTAGAAGCACGGTAGCTAGGAAAAACTCCCTAGAAAGGCCAAAACCTAGGAAGAAACCTAGAGAGGAACCAGGCTATATGGGGTGGCCAGTCCTCTTCTGGATGTGCCGGGTGGAGATTATAACAGAACATGGCCAAGATGTTCAAATGTTCATAAATGACCAGCATGGTCCAATAATAATAAGGCAGAACAGTTGAAACTGGAGCAGCAGCACGGCCAGGTGGACTGGGGACAGCAAGGAGTCATCATGTCAGGTAGTCCTGAGGCATGGTCCAAGGGCTCAGGTCCTCCGAGAGAGAGAAAGAAAGAGAGAAAGATAGAATTAGAGAGAGCACACTTAAATTCACACAGGACACCGAATAGGACAGGATAAGTATTCCAGATATAACAAACTGACCCTAGCCCCTTGACACCCCAAACTCCACAGAAACATGTCAAACGTTTTTTATAATCAATCCTCAGGTTGTTTTATAAAATATATAATCGATAATATATCAACCGGCACTGTCTTTTTCAGTAGGAGAGGGAGAGACGATGGCTGCCCAAGCTCTGTTGCGCAAGCAAAACTCATTCGAACACCGGACGCGATGTTATCTTTCTCAGTCATTTTTCAAAATAAAAACCTGAAACTATGTCTAAAGACTGTTGACACCTTGTGGAAGCGATAGGAAATGGAATCTGGTTGATATCCCTTTAAATGGAGCGAAGGCAGGCTATGGAACATGGAGCTTTCAAAATAGAAGCCACTTCATGGTTTGATTTTCCTCAGGTTTTTACCTGCAATATCAGTTCTGTTATACTCACAGACAATATTTTGACAGTTTTGGAAACTTTAGAGTGTTTTCTAAAAGTTCTGAAACAGTCAGTACAAACATGTCAAATGATGTACTGAATCAATCTTTAGAATGTTGTTTACATATATCTTACAGTTTTGGAAACTTTAGAGTGTTTTCTATCCTAATCTGTCAATTATATGCATATTCTAGCACATGGGCCTGCGAAATAGGCCATTTATATTGGGAACGTTATTTTTCCAAACATAAAAATAGTGCCCCCTAGCTGAAAGAGGTTAACCCTCGCAAGGCTGCCAGACCAGAAAGCATCACTAGCCACGTCCTCAGAGCATGTGCAGAACAGCTTGCTGGAGGGTTTACGGACATATTAAATCTCTCCCTATCCCAGTCTGCTGTCCCCACCTCAAGATGTCCACCATTGTTCCTGTATCCAAGAAATCAAAAGTAACTGAACTATGACTATCGCCCCATGACACTCACTTCTGTCGTCATGAAGTGCTTTGAGAGGCTAGTTAAGGATCATGTCAGCCGCACCTTACCTGACACCCTAGACCCACTTCAATTTGCATACTGCCCCAATAGATCCACATACGATGCAATCAACATCGCACTGCACACTTCCCTATCCCACCTGGAGAAGAGGAATATCTATGTAAGGATGGTGTTTATTGACTACAGCTCAGCATTTAACACCATAGTACTCTCCAAGCTCATCATTAAGTTCGAGCCATAGGTCTGAACCCTGCCCTGTTCAACTGGGACCTGGACTTCCTGACGTGCCGCACCCAGGTGGTGAAGGTAGGAATCAACACCTTCCCTATGCTGATCCTCAACACAAGGACCCTACTTGGGTGCACGCTGAGCCTCCTCCTGTATTTCCTGGCCACGCACACCTCTAATTCAATCATCAAGTTTGCAGATGACACAACAGATGGATGCCTGATTACCAACAATGACTAGGCAGCCTACAGAAAGGAGGTGAGGGCCATGAATGAGTGGTTCCAGGAAAATAACCTCTCCCTCAACGTCAACAAAACGAAGGAGCCAATTGTGGACCTCAGGAAACAGCAGAGGGAGCACATCCAAATCGACAGGGCCTCAGTGGAGAAGGTGAAAAGCTTAAAGTTCCTTGGGCATACACATCAGTGGCAATCTGAAATGGTCCACCCACACAGACAGTGTGATGAAGAAGGTGAAACATCACCTTTTCAACCTCAGGAGACTGAATAAATTTGGCTTGGCCCCTAAGACCCTCACAAACTTTTACAGATCCACCATTGAAAGCATCCTGTCGGGCTTTATCACCGCCTGGTACAAATGGCTGATTCCACACAGCACTACTGAGGGAATGATGTTGTTACCTTACTGGAAAGCCATGCTTTTCTACGGACTCCAGGAGAAGGAACCAAGGGCAGTTGATGCTTTGTTGTTGGTTACTGCACCAAGGTAAATGATCTATAGGATATCATTATGAAACTGATCGTGTAATACAAAAAAATAACACATGTATACAAAAATAGCTGTGCTGTTTGTATCATTCAAACCTATTTTGAATAGAAAGCATTGGATTATCCACATTGAGTCAGACAAATATGACCAACTTCAAATACCATGGGAGATCAATTGTTTGCCTTTCTTGAGAAGCAGTATATGCCACCAAATATCAGAAGGCCATATCTGTTGAAAGACCGTTTTGGACAGTTTTGTATACAGTACTTGCTAAATCAGCCATTTTACAGTGAAATATACAGAGCCAGCATTGTATGGGCTATGAGTTATATGACTCAATGTGTAGAGTCTCCTCCAGGAATTTACGACCTGGGACAACCTGGGACAACAGAACCTGGGTGTAGGAGGGAGAGAGAGGGGGATGCCACGCTCTATACCCAGGCAGATCCATTTCAATCAGCTGTCGAAGGTGCTGTTCTGACAATCAGTTTAGGACGTCCCATTTCGTCATCAACAACAATTGATGGGGCACGTCGTTCTTCCATTTCAGCATTGACTAGGATACACACAGTCTGGAGAGACCCTGCAAGTCTACTCAATAATCTCATTGGTCCAGACAAACTGTAAGTAACCAAGATCCAGTGGAAGGTGTTGCATGGCCTGCTGCAGTCTGTACAGGAGCCTCTCCATAATGTGCCTCCTCATTGCCTGTGAGGACATATGAAAACTGTAATTCTACCAGCTGGTATCAGGCAAGATTGTGTCTAGACTTCAGGTATTGTTAGGGGAATTCCTATTAAGGGTTGTCGCTGTTTTATCTCACTCACTCTCTCTCTCTCACACACACACACACACACACACACACACACACACACACACACACACACACACACACACACACACACACACACACACACACACACACACACACACACACACACACACACACACACACACACACACACACACACACAGCTAACCTTTCACTACGGATGACAGTGGCTGGCTGTAATGTTACAGGCATGCAGTTTTGCGATTCATTTCATTTCCATTTGGCTAGCAAGTCTGACTCCAAAGCCAGCCAACTAAGTTAACATACTTCAAAATTGTCAGTCACGGGTCAATAATGCACGGATGTTAGAAGCGCATCTATCTAATACATTTAATGACAAAATATGTATCTACTTAAGTAAACATATGAATTACCTGTTGCCCAAAGTTCGGCGCAGGTGTTGGTAACTTGTTCGCCATGTTCAGAACACGCAGCCACTGTCTGTGTGGGTGGACCACACAGTGTGTAGTGGTGACGTCAGATCGTTTGGTTACGTAGCCAATATAAAAAAGCATGTGTTCATTGAGTTAAGATGAACCGGTACTCCAAAACTAGTGGACCAATGGAGACTCATTGTCTACACCTCCCTTTAAACCTTCACGAAAAATGAAATTCCAAAACTTCCAATAAAAAAACTAGCAATAAAAGCAACGAAACAGACATCGAAGGCAAAGATATGAGTAGCGTAACCGAAAGGTAGTAAATGCAGGCATGAGCCCAGGCAAAATGGGTTAAATTGGAATGGTTGTTGGGAAAGTTTAACTTAAAAGATCTTTGCATTCATTATTTTGTCAATCACTTGTCATAAAGTTTTGCTCTCGCTTTATTTATTTTTTACAATTCTATACATTTTGCTTTCAGCAGTTTTTAAAAATGTATTTCAATATCAACTATTTCAACCTTCCACGACCTTCCACGTCTGCGATTTATTTGATTTTAAATTCCATACATATGTTGTGAAATTGGCCATATGTGTTGGACCTAATGAGTTTATTTATAATCCTTATAATCAAATCAAATCTTATTGATCACATAGTTAGCAGACGTTATTGTGGGTGTTGCAAAATGCTTGTAACTGTTATATGAACTGAAACTCAAAAATCTTTGAAATGGTTGCATATGTTTCTTTTATATTTGAGTTCAGTATATTTAAGAAACCAATACAATTAAAATGAATGATGCTAATTCGTTATTGAATTGGAAATGCTTCTGCTCTTATAGTTGTTGAGGCTGCAAGGTCAGTGGATGGGGTAGTAAGGCACTCAGCGATACACTGCACATCAACAAGGTGAGGTAAGTATATGTTTAGCTCTATGACTGGCAGGAACACTAACCCAGTTTAAACTAGCCAATCCCATGAATCCCCAACAAAGACAGATACAGCATTGTACCTTGCTGGCCCACAATGAGGAACTGCGCAGAGAGGCATGTAGATAAGAACACGTTGAACTGAGGAAAAGTTTGGACTAAAGTGTGAAAAAAGGATCCATAATAATAAGAGACCGTACACTGTAAACCCTTTCCTGTTGTCTTTTTACGGTAACTTACAGGCAAAGAGTTTACTGTAAGTTACCATATAAAATGGTATGTTACCATACTGTATTTTACAGTTTCCAATAATGTTACTGTAATCTTTTTTTACCATTGTTTTTACAGTTACATGCAACTGGCTGCCTGTAAGTTACTGTAAAACAACAGTACAGTTTGTTACTGTAATCTTCTTATGGTAATTGTAATGAATGAATGACAAGGCATTCCTAGACCGGCATTGTAAATAAGAATTTGTTCTTAAGTGACTTGCCTAGTTAAATAAAGGTTAAATAAAAATAATAAATGAATTACTTTATTTGAGGGGAGATGTTATCTTTATTTAACTAGGCAAGTCAGTTAAGAACAAATTCTTATTTTCAAAGACAGCCTAGGAACAGTGGGTTAACTGCCTGTTCAGGGGCAGAACGACAGATTTGTACCTAGTCAGCTCGGGGATTTGAACTTGCAACCGGTTACTAGTCCAACGCTCTAACCACTAGGCTACCCTGCCGTCTCCATTTGAGGGGAGATGGGGTTTGTATTTTACAGCAATTGCATAAGATTGGTCCAAGCAAGTTGGCCGCTAGGTCATGTGTTTACATATTTCAGAATATCAATGAATGCCAGTTTGGAAGCTTTAGAAGGGAAAGTCATATAAAATACAAAATGTTGGTCTCAACAAAGGCTTTCCAACTGGCAGTGACTACAGGGGAAAACAGATCAAAGGACATGGTAAATACTCAACCATTAAAGGTTTGAGACTTGTTGGAACTCCATTCTATCCCATTTACACATTTAATTTAGCCTCTTACAAGGCACACCTCAAAATATGTTAACAACAATACTAAAGACAATAAGATGGGCAGTAACTGCTTCTCCAACAGAAATCCCCAATCACACTTGTAGGCGATGTCATAGCAACGTTGGCTAGCTAAACTCATGCTCAGAAACACGTCATCAGTCGTCTCGTGCTGTACTGCGCATGGGCAGGCCATCAAATCAAAGGCACTCCTTCAATATCAAGTTGTTTCTGATTTTAAAAATGAAAACATGTCAGTTTGAGACTTTCACGAGGTTGGATTAATAACTATTTAAGACATTGGCTCTAATCTACTGCAGGTTGTGCCTTTAGATTTCGATCAAAATGAACAACTAAGGAATATTTATTAACTTTTCTCATTGAACACGGTTACATGCGCACAATAATACGATTATTGTGGGTAGTCAGGCTAATATAATAGATTGTTTAAAACGTTTACGTGGTTTGCAAAAAAAAGAACGATTTTCCTAATAAGCCAATCAAAATAAATGCCCTACCACAGTGACCGTGTACATTTTTGGTGGACTATTTGATTTTGAGTTCGGACATGTAAAGTTTTTATGTGAAAACTATTTCTAAAGATGCATACTTTCAGTTTTTCCAAACCCACTTCCCTCTCACATAAGAGGGAGGTTTGCGCTACCAGTGCTGGCCCATGTGACGATCATCATACAGTAAGTACATCGTTGGAATGCCGATTAAGCTGTTTACATGTCCTTAGAATTTGAAAGATTGCTCAGAAAAAAAGTGTGTTTTAATAGACGTATGCTTACTTCAATTGTGACCTCATACCGATTTAAGATAAGCAGAGTAAGGTGTTACCATACAGTACCAGTCAAAGGTTTGGACAGACCTACTCATTCCAGGGATTATCTTTATTTTCACTTTTTTCTACATAGTATAATAATAGTGAAGACATCAACACTATAAAATAGAATCTAAAATATCAAATAAATAAAATAAATAAATAAATAAAATTTGTTTGACACTTTTTTGGTTACTACATGATTCTTCCATATGTGCTATTTCATAGTTTTGATGTCTACATTGTAGAAAAGAGTACAAATAAAGAAAAACCCTTGAATGAGTAGGTGTGTCCAAACTTTGAATTGTACTGTATAAGCAATAGCCTAAATGTAGAATAATTTTGCTTGGGGCCAATAAGGAGATTCAGGATCTTTCCTTCATGGCATTTTTCATCCACCGTTTCCATTGCATTTTTTTAAATTTTTTAGTCAGTTCCATTAACCTCTTTACAGTATCTTTACCACTTCGCTCTAAAGCATGCAATGTAGTAGACTTGTCAAACTGCCTATCAGAGGGTCTAATAAGCCCCTACATCCACCATCATTTTCACTCTGTCAGCTTTGGGGCACTGGTTCCTATGGTTGAGGCGTGCTTGAATGCGCCAATGGAGGGGTGAGAGGAACATGGTGATTTGGGAATCAGACAAAGAGAAAGAACATAGGAAGTATCCCAGGGAGGAAGCTCCTCCCTTATAATAGGCTACACGAAATACACACACACACACACACACACACACACATTTTGCGTGTCACACCAGTTTAAACTGATATCAACCATCTTTAACTTGGTCCTAAACCCTGACAAGGATATATTTACTGATGAAAGATTTATCCACTATCATACTTTTGGCCAGTATTAATAGGATCAACTAAATATTTTCGTTACTCTATTTCAGGAACAATGCGTTTTAGCACAAACTTTAAGCCGTATGTTCTGCTTCTCGTTGTTGGAATCTTCTTGCTTCTTGGGTATGTAAGCCATTTTGACTTCTAGTTTATTTATTTTTCTGGGATTAAATTAAATTGTGATATATTCATATTCGTTTCTAAGAGTGAGATGTCATTTTTCTTTCTTGTGTGTGAGTATGTTCTAATTTATTAATTAACACTTTTGTTGGATTGCTACATGTTACCATAAGTGTCATTTCATAGTTTTGATGTCTTCACTATTATTCTACAATGTAGAAAATAAAGAAAAATCCTTGAATGAGTAGGTTTCCCACGTCCGAAGCTACATCCATAATCGGTAGACGGTTCCAATTGGATCCTTGTGGGAAAAACCTAATTAATTTCACATGTGATCAAGTTCATGTGGTAACATGTTAAAGCAACACGTGGCAGAATGAAACGATGCATAAATGTGACATGGGGATGCAACATTTCAATATGTGATTCCAGGAAACTACAAGTGACAACATTTGAAAGTTTTTCAGATGTGAAAATGCAATTCCACATTTGAGTGTTAGATTAAATCAGTAATTCACGCAGACACGGTGGCATAGAAAGAACATCGGAAGGCCGTGAAATAAGAGGTTGTGAGTTAAAATTCCAGATGGGGACATGTTGAATAATAATTCATGTATAAATAAACATACATCATGTAATCCTGTATGTCAAATATGTAAGTGGAAAACACTGCGGCTATTTGGTGATGTTCAGGGGATATTCTAAACGTTTTGTTTGCAGGGCATCATGTGAACATTTGAATCAACATGTGAAAGGTTATGTGATCATTTGAAATATTATATGTCGTGTTCCAAACCCACATAGTGTAACATGATATCAAGTGAAATAATTGTTTTTTTGTAAGGTGAGAATCGCTGTTTGCATCACCGAACAAGAAACTATTAAATCCAGTTTTTAGATGCTACACCCAATACCCAAATCAAATACAGGCTGTGCTCTCACTTTGCGCACACGTCTGTCTTTGTTTCACACCAGTTCACACCTGTTTGTCTAGATTCTGGAGAGGGGTTGTAGCATTTAAAAACTAGATTCAAACGTTTCTTGTTCATTGCTCGACGATGCAAATAGCGATTGTCCAATCGGAGCCGTCAACCGATTATGGATATAGCTTCAGACCGGGAACACGGTCATTCAACTTCTCAAGATTCCATTAAAAAAATACATCTCAAACTTAGCAGTTTACAAATTTACAACACAGCCACGAGGCAAACCTCCCTCTTACATGGCCAACACACAGTTAAATGTCAGTCACGGTTCAATATGTTGCCACTCAGTGAGCAGCAAACCCTGCCGACTACTGTCAAATGTCAAACTGGCATACTACTCCAGCTTTTCTTGTTTATCATCAACAGGTACAAACAGGTTCTTACTTTGGGTTGAATGGAAACATGTAGAATTCACAGACCTGTATGAACGTCTCAATTGTTTCCCCTCCACAATAGTCAATGCAAGCTGAATGACTAAGGCTTTCTTTTGAGCCTGGTCAAAAAGGAAAACAAAGGCCACACAATGATTTAACATACAAAACAAACAAACGCATAGGTTCTGTTGCAGGGTTGAAGGAAGCACTAACTGAACAGTCATTGAACTTCTCAAGATTTAATCAAACTATTCAATACATGAACTATGTATCTTGGGACACTACTACATCACATATGCCTCTCCAAGTGGTATTGAATAAAGACAACGGCTCTCTGAAGCCACATGGAATTAATATCATCAGTACAGCATTTTTATTGCGTCAGCAAAAAAAATTCAACGCTTTAAAATTGTCCGCTCACATGTGAATCGTTGCGTTATTCAGGTGTGCAACACTATGTGCAATATGGTTTAATTGAAAAGCTCCTGTATACTTTCAATATCTTGCCTACGTGTTTATACCACTACATACTATGGTGTTCATTGTATATTAATAGCTGGACACACACATGCAGCATGAATGTGGCTTTGGCCACACCAAATCCAAAGTAATGTAAAGATAGTATAAATCCTAATTTACACACTACACAATGCAATAAGATACGCAAATGTATGCGGTCCGGTAATGTATGCGGTCCGGTAATACTATGCAGTATTGCCATTTTGCAAAGCTAATTGCGGCTTTGGGTCGTGTACTTACTTAAAGGTATGAATTACGTTTAAAATACAAGTGTCAAATCAAATGTCGAAGAAAGGCAGCGCCGGCAACACATTTTGTTAGTGTAAAAATGTCATAAATGTTTTCATGACAGACTTGAACGGATTCTCTTTTGCCTCCCAAAGGTATGTCTACGTCAGCTTCTTCTCTGAAAGGCTCAACCGGTAAGATCAAGTTCTGTTAATCTATTACGGCTTAATGACGCTATAATGTGATATGAAAGTTGCAATATTTTCTGATTCATATTAACAGGGTTTGGTTTGAAGTTTGATTTAAGAGGAACGTTAGTTTACGGTTTCATTGTTTCCAACAGAGATATCCCAGTTGATGAGGACGTGAAGAGCAGCAGGTTAGTTGAGATAAACAAAGACATTCCCCCAACAAGTCATGGTACTTCGTACTTTTAAAGTTAGGATGTTTGGATTTTAATTGTTTTGTTCTGTCACAAGATAAGCCATTCAGTTGCGTTAAACAACACACTCGGGAAGAAAATGGAATGTTCTATTCTCAGCCAGACCCATCTTTCGAAAGAAAACGCAATTTAATCTCTATTTGAGCTAAATAAGTAGTTTTTTGTGAACACAAGAAAATCCTAACAATTCAGACAAATAGCGCCACAGTCAGGCAAAAAATCTCAATGTTCTATCATAAAGAGATAAGTTAGTCACCCTGGTTGAAATGGCTGCTACTTAGAAACACTATTACAGTAAATTAATAGACGACTTTCACTGCTATTAACATGCCTCCAATATAATCGCATAGTTTTCATAGACCCACCGCGGACCTTTGTCAAATAAATATCTCTGTGAAAAGGTGTCCCGTGGTCTGTTTTGTCAACAAACGCGTATTCCCGAACACTGCTAGTAACCAATGTAGGCCGTCATTTTAAATACGATTTTGTTCTGAACTGACTTGCCTAGATAAATAAAGGTATTACATTTTTTTTTTTAAACAGATGATCCCGATAATTTAGGTTGCCTAGTAAATTATGCTGGTGTCTGTCTGGGACTCGTTCCCCTGTTTTACTACTCAAATATATTTGACTTATTAAGTCAAATAATAAACTAATCTGCAATACACTGGTTTCAAATATATTAGCATAACTAGGCTACACAGAACCACGGTGGACCCATTGTGGAATTATAGGCTTTTAATTCATTACAACGTGTCCCAGTCCAAGGTGCCTAGCTCTGCCCACTGGGGCGTGGCTTAAGGAGCGCTCTTTGAAATAAGCGCTCGTATCGCCTTATTCCAGGGGATCGACTTCTCTCACCACATTGTCAGTGTCAATTATGCTTGTACTCTGAATTTTGTTGACTTTGTGTGAAGAACAGAAATAGGACAGCACTCCGGTAAATATACTTAAATATACATATTTTTATGGTCACGCATACATTTCGGGTATGAGCCCTTCTTCAGCGTGTAAGGCAATGGTAGTCAATGTTACATCAACAATACCACACACAGGTGGGAATAATTATGAATTCTCTGTCACTTATGGCCCAATCAAGAGATCCCAGCAGAGGGAGCTGTGAGGGAAACATGAAACTCGAATAAAAATATATAAACACAGCAGACTATGCAATATGTCTCTCTTTGGAGATGTACTGTAATTGATCACTTTGTGTAGAGTAAATATGCTAGGCTATACAACACTTGTTTGGATAATGTGTTATTTTATGATCAAAAGTATGTGGACACCTACTCGAACATCTCATTCCAAAATCATGGGCATTAATATAGAGTTGCCCCCCCCCCCCCCCCCCCCCATTGCTGCTATAACAGACTGCACTCTTCTGGTAAGGATTTGGGGATCCTAATAAAATACCAAAATACCAAAAAAATACCACTAGATGTTGGAACATTGCTGTGGGAACTTGCTTCCATTCAGTCACAAGAGCAGTGAGGTCGGGAACTGATGGCAGTGAGGTTGGGCACTGATGTTGGGCGATTATGCCTGGCTCGCAGTCGGGGTTCCAATTCATCCAAAAGGTGTTCAGTGAGGTTCAGGTCAGGGCTTTGTGCCGGCCAGTCAAGTTCTTCCACACCGATCTCAACAAAACATTTCTGTATGGACCTCGCTTAGTGCACAAGGGCATTGTCATGCTGAAACAGGAAAGGGCCTTCCACAAACTGTTGCCAAAAAGTTGCCTCCAGAAAGTATTCAGACCCCTTGATTTTTTTCACAAAAAAATGGTTACAGCCTTATAAAAAAATCGATAAAATCTATTTTTTTTCTCATCAATCTACACACAATACCCCATATTGACAAAGCAAAAACAGGTTATTAGAAACTGAGATGGGTCAATCGTCCAGAATGAACCATCTTCACTGAGGAACTCCAGAGCTCTGTCAGAGTGACCATCGGGTTCTTGGTCACCTCCCTGACCAAGGCCCTTATCCCCCGATTGCTGTTTGGCCAGGCGGCCAGCTCTAGGAAGAGTCTTGTTGGTTCCAAACTTCTTCCATTTAAGAATGATGGGGGCCACTGTGTTCTTGGGGGCCTTCAATGCTGCAGACATTTTTTGGGACCCTTCCCCAGATCTGAGCCTCAACACAATCCTGTCTTGGAGGATGATTCATGGAAACAGGATGCACTTGACCTTAATTTCGAGTCTCATATCAAAGGGTCTGAATACTTACGTAAATAAGGTATTTGTTTTTTATGTTTTTTATGTACAATTCCTTCGACCTCATAGCTTGGTTTTGCTGTGACATGCACTGTCAACTGTAGAACCTTAAATAGATAGGCGTGTGCCTTTCCAAATCATGTCCTATCAATTGAATATTCCATAGGTGGACTCCAATCAAGCTGTAGAAACATCTCAAAAATGGTCAATGGAAACAGGATGCACCTGTGCTCAATTTGGAGTCTCATAGCAAAGGGTCTGACTACTTATGTAAAGGTATTTCTGTTATGTTTTTTTGCAAATATGTCTAAACACCCGTTTTTGCTTTTTCATTATTGTGTATTGTTTGTAGATTGCTGAGGATTGTTTTTTATTTAATACATTTTATAATAAAACTGTAATATAGCAAATAGTCAAGGGATCTGATTACTTTTCAAAGGAATTGTATGCTATAGCATTAAAGATTTCCTTTCACTGACACTAAGGGGCCTAGCCCAAACCAATATTCTTCCTCCAACATACTTTATAGTTGGCATTCTCCAAACCAAGATTAGTTTGACGGACTGCCAGATGGTGAAGCATGATTCATCACTCCAGAGTTACTTATATATTTATATGTTATTTTACCAGGTAAGTTGACTGAGAACACATTCTCATTTGCAGCAACAACCTAGGGAATAGTTACAGGGGAGAGGAGGGGGATGAATGAGCCAATTGTAAACTGGGGATTATTAGGTGACCGTGATGGTTTGAGGGCCAGATTGGGAATTTAGCCAGGACACCAGGGTTAACACCCCTACTCTTACAATAAGTGCCATGGGGTCTTTAATGACCTCAGAGAGTCAGGACACCCGTTTAACATCCCATCCGAAAGACGGCACCCAATCACTGCCCTGGGGCATTGGGATATTTTTTAGACCAGAGGAAAGAGTGCCTCCTACTGGCCTTCCAACACCACTTCCAGCAGCATCTGGTCTCCCATCCAGGGACCGACCAGGACCAACCCTACTTAGCTTCAGAAGCAAGCCAGCAGTGGTATGCAGGGTGGTATGCTGCTGGCTGTAAGTCCAATGGCGGCAAGCTTTACATCACACCAGCCGACGCTTGGCATTGCGCATGTTGATCTTAGGCTTGTGTCCGGCTGCTCGGCCATGGAAACACATTTCATGAAGCTCCTGACAAAAAGTTATTGTGCTGACATTGCTTCTAGATGCAGTTTGGAACTCGGTAGTGAGCGTTGCAACCTAGGACAGACAATTTTTACACGCTTCAACACTTGGCAGTCCCATTCTGTGAGCTTGTGTGGCCTACCACTTCGCAGCTGAGCTGTGGTTAATCCTAGACATTTTCACTTCACAATAACAGCACTTACAGTTGACCGGGGCAGTTCTAGCGAGGCAGACATTTGATGAACTGACTTGTTGGAAAGGTGGCATCCTATGACAGTGCCACATTGAAGGTCAATGAGCTCTTCGGCAAGGCCATTCGATTTTATACACCTGTCAGAAACTGGTGTGGCTGACATAGCCGAATCCACTAATTTGAAGGGTTGTCCACATACTTTTGTAGACTATATATATATTGTATACATATTATAATATCATATTTCAGAATCATTGCAATGTGGTTAACATTAAAAATCTAAATTAAAATTATTCAAATCTTAAAGATCAAATTCAACCGGAGAGCGCCCTTAGACCATGATCAAACTTCTTCCATTTAAGAATGATGGAGGCCACCGTTTTCTTGGGGACCTTCAATGCTGCAGAAATGTTTTGGTAGCCTTCCCCAGATCTGTGCCTCGACACAATCCTGCCTCGGAGGATGATTCATGGAAACAGGATGCACTTGACCTTAATTTCGAGTGTCATATCAAAGGGTCTGAATACTTACGTAAATAAGTTATTTGTTTTTTATGTTAAATACATTTGCAAAAATTTCTAAAAACCTATTTTCGCTTTGCCATTATTGGGTATTGTTTGTAGATTGCTGACAAATTTGATTTATTTGATCCATTTTAGAATAAGGGTGTAACGTAACAAAATGTGGAAAAAGTCAAGGGGTCTGAATACTTTCCGAAGGTGCTGTACATATCGGGGGATGCTAATCTATTATTCTGTCTCACGATTCCCAAGATGCAACAGCACAGTGTCACGTTCTGACCATCGTTCGTGTGTGTTTTCCTTGTTTTAGTGTTGGTCAGGACGTGAGCTGGGTGGGCATTCTATGTTGTGTGTCTGGTTTGTCTATTTCTATGTTTGGCCTGATATGGTTCTCAATCAGAGGCAGGTGTTATTCATTGTCTCTGATTGGGAACCATATTTAGGTAGCCTGTTTGGTGTTGGGTTTTGTGGGTGATTGTTCCTGTCTCTGTGTTTGCACCAGATAGGACTGTTTAGGTTGTCACTTTTCTTGTTTTGTTTTGTTTAGTTTATTCATGTATAGTTTTTCTTAATTAAAAAATCATGAATAACAACCACGCTGCATTTTGGTCCGACTCTACTTCACCCAAAGAAAACCGTTACACACAGGGGGCATTCAGTGTGCTGCGTGGCTGTATTGTCGAAAAACAGATTCCATGGGATCGAATGGTGGGCTGAAGCCTTTTGCACGGATATCGCTCCAACTATGGTGGGACGGCGGGCAGGCCCCCTTTCCTCGGCTGTGCATGTTTCTAACAGAAAACAGCATGAGTAAGTGTCCCACACGAGTGATGACTCCTCACCTCCAATACTTGGAAAATCACGTTGGGACCTACTTCCCTATCTGTTTGACTGTGATCCTGGCTCACTTGACATGGTGGTATGTTAAATGAAACAGCTGACCGAGCTGTCATGTGACGAAATGCTGCAGAAAACGCATTCACATGTCATTATGGAGGAGTTTTGGTACCTGACTCAAAGAGAATACCCTGCTGTCTTCCTCTGATCATTAAAACTCATGGTAGCCTTCACCAGCTCTTGTCTGTGTGAAGCTGGATTTTGGGCTCTCATTGAGCCAAATATCAATGGTTTTAACAGCAGGGATGAGGTGACAGCAGGGATGAGGTGCGTACTGTCGACCACGTCTCCTGACTTTGAGAAGCTCCGACGTGACGTGCATCAAGCACACCCATCTCATTAGTGGTGGTGAGATAAGAGACAATTTGTCAGACTAATTTGCAATTGAGTGTCACAAAGCCACAGTAAAAGTATGTGAAGGTAAGTTTGGAAGACAATCAGAAATACTGTTAGAATGTTTTTCAAATAAATAAGTAAACATTGGCTGTTAATTCCATAATTTTTTTCACGTGGTTGGGGTCGTGAGAATTTTCCGATATCAAAATGGGCCAAAATGGTTTGGGAACCCCTGCACTAATAGCTACTATCCCGCTACTATATATAATACAGTCGCTACTACACTAGCCTCGAATTGTCAACACTAGCTTCTAACATTTGAAACTTCTAAACTCCTTCCACTAACATAAAAATACTTCTGGACAGCTGAAGCAAGTCACACAATTTTTCTTAATGAAAAAGTACACTTTCTAGTTTTTATCGTCTTCATTGTGTATGTTTTCTTCTTACTATGTTTTTCTATTCATACAGCCCGAGTAAGCCCATGGTCAGGAGCAGAGTATGGAATATGGCCTCTCCAGAAAAGTGGGTATCTGTATTTTACTCTACCATCATTCACCATAGCAGTATGGTGTCATGCTGTACTGATGAAAACCATCAAATCAATCCTACCAAAAAATCTTCCCAAAAAGGACTGACAATCAATCAGATTAGTGGTCCTTTTATGTCATAGAAATGTGCATCAATGTCATGTTTGATTCACTGCATAAATTGTTGATGGAATACTGTATGTGTTTAGCTTATAGCAAGGTGGTTGGGGCAGTAGTTATATTAATGTATATGTTATGTAGTAGTCCAACTATTACAGGTCAGTCTATCTAAAACTACCAACATCAGCCCTTCTCTTCATTACAATTAAGTCATTCATTACATTTTGTTCTCCCAGGCTTTTGTACAAGCAGCCCAGTGTCTTGATGGGGTAAGCAGCATTTTTACCTTATGTTAAAGTCATATTAGCTGACGTAATGTAAGTGTCTGACACATCAGTGTGGGGAGCTTTGATATATTAGGTAGGCCACACCTGACATTAGTGTTTGACACGTCAAAGTCCTTTAATTGCCAGTACCATAGTGAAATATTGAGATCTTAACATGGCTCTGGTCAGTACAACACAGTCAGGCAGGACCTTTTGTTCTGTTTCTCTAGACGTACTGATGTGGTGACAGTGACCCCATGGTTGGCATCCATCATCTGGGAAGGCACCTTTGACCCTGTGCTCATTGACAACATCTACAAGCCCATGAACCTCACCATAGCAACCACAGTGTTTGCAGTTGGAAAGTAAGTAGCCTACAACTTTTGCCAAATATTCAAAAGGGAAGTTAAAAATAATAATAAATAAATACTTTTTCAACACTGCAACTATGAGTAAATAAGTACCTGATGGCAGGTAATTAAATATTGTGGTGTAATCATGATTCATGCCTTGTAACATTGTTAATTAATACATTAATAATTGTACTTCTTGATGTATTATCTGCTAGACTGTATACTGGTCAGAAAGTGGTAGAATGTCCTATGAGAATGATGATGCAGTTAAGGGGATACCTAGTCAGTTGACCAACTGAATGCATTCAACCGAAATGTGTCTTCCACATTTAACCCAACCCCTCTGATACAGAGAAGTGCTGCCGTTGTATCACTGAGCAAGGCACTAATCCTTATGTTATGTATGTCTTTAAATACTGACAGATATGTCAGCTTTCTCCGAGATTTTCTGGAGACAGCGGAGATGCACTTCATGGTCGGCTTCAACGTGCGCTACTATGTTTTCACTGATCGTCCCCACGATGTTCCTTCGGTGAACCTAACTCAGGGGAGACATCTGAGTGTGATCCAGGTCCCAGGTTCAAACCGCTGGCAGGAGATATCAGCCCGGAGGATGGAGATCATCCAGACCACCATTGAAAGTCAGATCAGAAGGGAGGCCGACTACATCTTCTGTCTTGACGTGGACAGCAAGTTCCACGCTCGCTGGGGGGCCGAGTCTCTTGGAAGACTGGTTGCTGTGATACACCCAGGCTACTATGATCAGACCCGTGCCAACTTCCCATACGAACGGCGTCCAGCCTCGATGGCCTACATCCCCATGGATGAGGGAGACTACTACTATGGCGGGGCTATGATCGGAGGGTTCGTGGAGGATGTGTACACACTTACAACGGTATGTCGGAACCGGTTTGCGGTGGATGCTGGGAATTCCATCGAGGCTGCCTGGCAGGAGGAGAGCCACCTCAACAGGTACCTGCTCTATAACAAGCCCAGCAAGGTGTTGTCTCCCGAGTACCTGTGGCAGGACTTCAAGGCCAAAACCAAAGAGGTCAAAGTCATTCGCTTTTCCGGGGTCATTAAAAACTATGCTGAAGTTCGTCCCAATGTATAAAAAGAGGAAGTGGATATTTGACCAGCAGAAAAAAACTAAATTCAGTCTTAGCGGAATAAATTCATTGTGGTTAGTTATGTTTAGGTTTAGGAACAAGGGTTGGGTTAGGGTTACGTTCGGGTATCATTTTGTTGAGTTACGTTTGTGGGTTGCGGTTCGGGTATAATTTTGTTGAGTTACGTTTGTGGGTTGCGGTTCGGGAAAGGCATAATAATACAAAAAAATTGGGGGGGATCCTGAAATTTGACCTACTACACGTGTTTTTTTTTTTAGAATTAGGCTGTAATGTAACAAAATGGGGAAAAGGTGAAGGAGTCTGAACACTTTCCAAATGCACTGTATTGAAATGTTTGTTGAAGATGAAAGGAGGAACTTTTATTATATTTTTACCTTTATTTAACTAGGCAAGTCAGTTAAGAACAAATTCTTATTTTCAATGACAGCCTAGTGGGTTAACTGCCTGTTCAGGGGAAGAATGACAGATTTGTACCTTGTCAGCTCAGGGATTTGAACTTGCAACCTTCCGGTTACTAGTCCAACACTTTAAACACTAGGCTACCCTGCCACCCCTATCACAGACAAGAATGAGAAGTTGTTTGAGTGATTCATATTACAAACATGTAGGACATTGCAACAAATGAGTCACACTTAATCAGAATAGTTTCTCATCTTTGAGCTCCCCTGTAACAACGATTATGACCAACAAACAAATGGTTTAGTTGTGGAGAGATGCAGAAATAGGGAATACATATCATCTATAAATGTGTAAGTCAGACAAGCCACTACAGTGGGCTGAATTCCATTTAATGATAAAAGGGCAAAAACTGCACAAAGGGCAAGGTGGAGCTGACAGTCCTATCCAGAAACAACCCCTACACACTACACACATACAGATCTGAAATGCTTGGATAGGTACAAGCAATGTTCCCTCTAAGCTGAGCACAGCTCCCCACAGACTGCCAGCAGAAGAAATATCAGCCTGCGGAGAGAAGCACTAGATTGAACATCACTCAACTTTATAGAGTTTTCCATTTCAGTTACCACTATCAACGCCTCACTCTACTGTGGGAATGCTCGAATCAACTGAATATTAGGCACTTTAAATGTAATACATCCTGAAACAAAACCAACTATGCAAGACTTAGCATGCAAAACTTTGGAGTAGGATTCTATTGCATTGACAGGCAAGACTAAGGCCCATACTCTATACAGACTGGTGCGCCATAACCAATCAGAGCTGCAGTTGGCCTATATGCATATAGCCATTGCCATATATGGATCTGTGCCATTCAATTTAATAAACTGGACTGTGTTTCTATCATGAGTGGTCTCGAGTAAATGCTCTTGTTTTGATATCAAAGTGACAGCTGCATGTAGCCACCTGTGTTCATTTTTTCATATTCTTTGCTAGTTATTGAGTTATTAGCCCAGTTATAGCTAATGTCTAGTCAACAATGGGGAAGTGGTTGCTTCCTACAAGAGCACAAATATGTGTATTTCTTGCCATCTTTGAAAAGCCAGAGCTTTTTTATGTCTTAAAGGGGCAGTGTTGTATTTTGAGACCGTCTTGAAGAAGATAAGTAGCAAATAGGCGGAGGGTAGCATAATTTGTCTGTTTCTCTCTAATAATTGTATGGAAATAATAAAGCATTTTATTTTGTAAAGTGGTTTCTTGCATCAAACCCTGCATGTTCCTTTCAAAAGTCTCATGGAATGTAGGCCTACATTGAACACCACACTTTTGCTGCTACTGACAGAACATTCATTTCCATGTTAAAATGTTGTGGGTTGCACTCTGGTAGGCCTACAATATGATCAAAAAGACACAGCAGCCTACTGTTAAAACTGTAACTGAAAGCAGGGTACAGCCTCAGTGTTCACAGTAAACTCGCGCCAGAAGTTGCACCGAATTTCCATCATGTTCCAGTTTGCACTCAGCAGACCTGAAATTTGCTCAATGCTGAAAAACATTAGCGGGAACATTGGGTACAAGCAATATGGCAAAATGACTCCAAAATGCCTATCAGAAGGCAAAGTGGAGCAAAGTCTAGATAGCTTGCTAATACCTATCCACTTTATTTCAGATCTATATGAAGTGCCTTGGAATTAGGAGAGGGTTATGTCTGGATTGGACCATTGCCTTTATAAACAGTATTATCCACAACAGGGAGTCTTCAAGACTAGGTGAAGGAAGGTCTCAAGTTTTCGGGAATGGCAATAATTTGGGTTCACTCACAAGATCTTCCAATGAAAACAAAGAAAAACAAGAGACAAATCCTTTTTAGAAGGCAATATGGAGGATGGGCTTCATTGTGTAAAAACATCTTGACAGTGTCAGGGCAAAAGGGTAAATCATTCATTACAATGAGCCCATAGAAAATTGAAAGGGGGAAGGGGATTCAGAATAGCATGCACCATCACATTGTACTGGGTGACATGTGACACTGCCCTGAAAGCAGACAGAACTGGAAACAGGTGTATTTCTTCCATTGTCACACCCTGATCTGTTTCACCTGTCTCTGTGCTTGTCTCCACCCCCACCAGGTGTTTCCCATCTTTCCCCATTATCCCCTTGGTAATTCCACCTGCGATTTCTGTTTGTCTGTTGCCAGTTCGTCTTGTCTTACCAGTGTGTTTTCCTGGTTTCCAGTCTTTCTAGTTTCTGTTTTCTAGTCCTCCCAGTTCTGCCTGCCCTGACTCTGATCTGGTTACGAACATCTGGCTGTCCTCGACCTGCACTTTGCCTGCTCTCTGTGTTATAATAAGTGATTTGTGTCTGCATCTGGGTAACATCCTGAGTCGTGATAGCAATATTTGACCAAAATCAGACAGCATTGTACTTTTAAACAGGTGATTGAAGAGACATGACCTAGGCAACCCGAAGAGTTCATCGTTACATAATGCTTATACATGCAATAAGCTAGTGATAATAATAATGTTGAGTGAGCCAGCATTGCAAGCAAGAATTTAACTGCACCTTTTACGCATGCTGTAAACTGTGTACAACAAATGCAATTTTATTTTATTTAATCAACCTAATTTTAAAGCACATAGTTGAGAATGGCATTCAAGAAATTAATACAGAAATGTAGGATTTCTAAGCATCCATATCTTCTCTTGTCTAGCACTACTACAGAATGTCCCCATACATGAATTCTAAGCCTCCATCCTCTACTGTTGTCCCCAAAACAGCACCAACGGGGCAAGAGTTTCCCCTGCTGGCCTGTTGACATCACTTCAAGCAGATCAGAACATAGCCTAGCGCGCAGACATTTCACTGCACCTTTTATACATGCTGTAAACTGTGTATAGCAACAACAAAAAATATATTTGATTTAATCTCCCAGTGTATTCAACCTAATTTTAAAAGGCATACAGTAAACGGTCAAAACTTTGGACACACCTACTCTTTCAAGGGTTTTTCGTTATTTTCATTATTTTCTACATTGTAGAATAATAGTGAATACATCTAAACTACAAAATAACACGTGGGATCATGTAGTAACCCAAAACGTGTTAAACAAATCAAAATATATTTGAGATTCTTCGAAGTAGCCACCCTATGCCTTGATGACAGCTTTGCACATTGTCTCAACCAGCTTTATAAGGTAGTCACGTAGAAATGTATTTCAATTAACAGATGTGCCTTCATAAAAGTTCATTTGTGGAATATAGAGGTAGGGGTAGGGGTGGTATATAGAGGACATATAGAGGACAAGCCTACTTGGTAAAATACCAAGTCCATATTATGGGAATGCTTGAATCAATGGAATATTAGCCACTTTCAATGTAACACACCAAAAAAACATTGGAGTAGGATTCTATTGCATTGACAGGCAGGACTCAGGTCCATACTCTACACAGACTGGTGTGCCATAACCAGCTAAAATAAGCAACGAGAAACAACAGTCCATCATTACTTTAAGACATGAAGGTCAGTCAATCTGGAACATTTCAAGAACTTTGAACGTTTCTTTAAGTGCAGTCGCAAAAATCATCAAGCGCTATGATGAAACTAGCTCTCATGAGGACCGCAACAGGGAAGGAAGACCCAGAGATTCCTCTGCTGCAGAGGATAAGTTCATTAGAGTTACCAGCCTCAGAAATTGCAGCCCAAGTAAATGCTTCACAGAGTTCAAATAACAGACACATCTCAAAATCAACTGTTCAGAGGAGACTGCGTGAATCAGGCCTTCATGGTCAAATTGCTGTGAAGAAACCACTACTAAAGGACACCAATAATAAGAAGATACTTGCTTGGGCCAAGAAACACGAGCAATGGACAATAGACCGGTGGAAATCTGTGCTCTGGTCTGATCCCAAAATGTGAGATTTTTGGTTCCAACTGCCATGTCTTTGTGAGACGCAGAGTAGGTAAACGGATTATCTCTGCATGTGTGGTTCCCACAGTGACGCATGGAGGAGGAGGTGTGATGGTGTGGGGGTGCTTTGCTGGTGACACTGTCTGGATTTATTTAGAATTAAAGGCACACTTAACCAATATGGCTACCAAAGGATTCTGCAGCGATACGCCATCCCATCTGGTTTGTGCTTAGTGGGACTATCATTTGTTTTTCAATAGGAGAATGACCCAACACACCTCCAGGCTGTGTAAGGGCTATTTGACGAAGAAGGAGAGTGATGGAGTGCTGCATCAGATGACCTGGCATCCACAATCACCCAACCTCAACCCAATTGAGATGGTTTGGGATGAGTTGGACCGCAGAGTGAAGGAAAAGCAGCCAACAAGTGCCCAGCATATGTGGGAACTCCTTCAAGACTGTTGGAAAATCAGTCCCGAGTGGGCTCCCAAGTGGCACAGTGGTCTAAGGCATTGCATCTTAGTGCTAGAGGTGTCACTACAGACACCCTGGTTTGATTCCAGGCTGTATCACAGCCGGCCGTGGTTGGGAGTCCCATTGGGCGGCGCACAATTGGCCCAGCGTCGTCCGGGTTTTTCCGGTGTAGGACGTCATTGTAAATAAGAATTTGTTCTTAACTGACTTGCCTAGTTAAATAAAGGGTGACAAAGGGTGGCTACTTTGATTACTACATGATTCCATATTTGTTATTTCATAGTTTTGATATCTTCACTATTATTCTACAATGTAGAAAATAGTACAAATGAAGAAAAACCCTTGAATGAGCAGGTTTGTCCAATCTTTTGACTGGTACTGCAGTTGAGAATGGCATTCAAGTGATTAATACAGCAATTTCGAATATCTAAGCATTCATATCTTCTCTTGTCTAGCACTACAGTATGTCCCCTCACATGAATTCTAAGCATTCATCCTCTCTAAAACTCTTGTGCCCACAACAGCATTTACGGGGGAAGAATAACCCCTGCTGGCAAAGTTCTTAGAGTATTGTGAGTATTGTAGATTGTAATACAGCTTTAGCTAGTTTCTCTTTTTGGGGCCTATAGCCAATTATATATCCAGTTGGCATGAATCGTATTTATAGTAGGGGACACCAGGAATGGTTGTAACACGGGACAGTTGTAACACTTGCAATTCCTCCAATCAGGAGTAAGGTAGAATCCTGTGATTCACAGTGCATATGCTCAGTTTAGTCTTGAACCCGCATGTGAAAAAGTTAGTCCCTGTGATAAACTCTGCACATTCTATTGACAGAAATCTGATTTTGAGTTAGGTAATTATTTTGACCCAATTTTTTGGGGGGGTGGCATCAACTGCTTTGTAGTTCCATTCACCAAACTTATATCAGGGTTATATCCATTCTGTGGAGAGATATTTGATGTAAGTTAGCAATGCTAAAGTTTAAACTAAAATGTTTTGCTAAAGAGTTGAGCTAAAATGATAGCTAGCTAATGGCTGAAAGGGTCAGGGTTAGTTGTAACAACTTGTGAGAAAATGAAACTACCCAGAGAAAAACAAGATGTTTTTGCTACATTTTTTATTTTGCTTTCAGCATGCCTGGATCATGGAAAAGAAAATCTGACAGCGGAATACCTCTCCACACTTTGAAAAGACTGTCAAATTATGTAGCAGAGCAGGGGTCAATCAGATCGGATGCAACGTTGTATGGCATATGTCATGCGATGCTGTACAGATTCTGCAAAGAGATAAAGAAGCTACTGGAGAAGGGGTTGAGAGAGCTTCCTCATGTAGGCTACCGTAGTAGAAACAGGGTCTTCATGGATGAGTAGGAGCAGAAGTTGTCAGAGTGTCTCTTGAGGGCAGCTGTGCCCACTGTGCCCACCTCTCCAACTGCCTTCCAGCAGGCACTGGAAGAAGAGCATAAACAGTCAATCACTCAGAAAGCAAAATGAATATGATTCTGCCTTAAAAAACAGCTGGAAAGATGCAAGCCAAAACAAACCACACTGAAACAACAACAAAAAAACTGTCTTGCAACCTCTCACGGATAGGCATCCCCTTAGCGGGACAACTTCCGGTGAAACTGGAAGGCTCGCAATTCAAATAAATAATCATAAAAATGGATATGGATATTATGGATATTAAACATTTAGGGACATACAAGTGTCTTATATCGATTGAAGGCTTAAATTATTGTTAATTTAACTGCACTGTCCAATTTACAGAAGGCTTTACAGCGAAAGCATGCCATGTGATTGTTTGAGGATGACGCCCTTCATCAGGTTTCATACAGTCACAAATAGCGATTAAATATTCACTTACTTTTTGAAAATATTAATCTGATTTGTCATCCAAAGCGTCCCAGCTTTAACATGTAGTTTCGTTTTGTTAGATAAAATACTTCTTTATATCCCAAAAAGTCTGTTTAGTTGGCGCCATCGATTTGAGTAATCCACTCTTTCAACATGCAGAGATAGGAATCCGAAAATATACCCCTAAACTTTGTTTCAACAAGTCAAAATACATTTCTATTTAATCCTCAGATACCCTCAAATGTAATCAAACTATAATATTTCATATGGAAAGAAGTATGTTCAATAGGAAACTCGTAATGTCTTCATGGCACGCACACACACAAATTTCCAAGCAGGTGTCCTTGTACTAAAACTCCTATTTCTTACTTGTTTTGGAAGTTACAAGGCTGAAACCTTGAACAAAGACTACTGACACCCAGTGGAAGCCATAGTATGTAGTAGTAGTACCAAATGTATCCTGGGAGGTAATTCAATATACCCCTATACTGTCCATTGTAATAGCATGGGCTCTCAAAAAAAAAATCTGGTTGGTTTTTCTTTGGATTTTCTCCTACCATATCTATTGTGTTATAGTCTCCTACATTATTTTAACATTTCTATTAACTTCAAAGTGTTTTCTTTGCAATGGTACCAATTATATGCATATCCTGGCTTCTGGGCCTGAGTAACAGGCAGTTTACCTTGGGCGCATCATTCAGACAGGAAGTGAAGAAAAATAAGCCTTATGAAGTTTTAAGAAAAAAGCCAAAACAAAGCACATTGAACCAGTAGATTCAGATTCCTCCAATGAGGAAAACTTCTGTCCATGGATCACTTTAACAATTCCAAGTCCAAGGAGGTCTGGGTGAAGTGCTGAGAATGAAAATGATGGGCCCACCAAGCCTGTACCCCAGGACAGCCATACCACTGTCACAACTGGGACTCTGATTAAGTGAACATTTCCAACATTCAGTCCCACACACACACAGACACACCACAAATGTTCCGGTGTTTAGTTTAGCCGAGTTATTGTTTGGTTGAGAAAGACCATTTAGTGGAGGGTATTATTTCTGCCAAACAAAATGTTAAACATGGCAATGTTGCTCTCATGCTCTCAATAAAGGTGTTCAATAATTAGTTGCATGTCAGGATTTATGCACTTTTTCAATCTGTTACAATTCACCCCAAGCGCTGTTACAACTAACCCAGACCATGGGGTAAATTGTAACACTTCACTCCTTGTTTTTAAGACAGGCAGTGGTTGAAAAAAACAGCCGGAACTTGCCGAGGAGTCTTGTTCTGCACACAGATTGTGCAGGCAGCGAAGAACGCAAAGGTGGCGTGACAGCGCGTCTGGCTTGATTTTCTTGGATCCCGGTCGGTAGGAAGTGGAGAAGTTAAACCGGGTGAAAAGCAGGACCCACTTAGCTTGCCTGGAATTGTGAAGCGTGGCATTGTGGAGATATTCCAGGTTCTTGTGATCCATCCACACAATAAAAGGATGTCCCCCCCCCCCCCCTCCAACCAGTGTCTCCACTCCTCCAAAGCTATCTTCACCGCGAGAAGCTCACAATTCCCCACATCTTAATTCCTCTCCATAGCGTTGAGGCCATGGGAGAAGAAGGCACAGGGATGTAGCTTGAGGTCGAGGGCAGAACACTGGAACAGGACAGCCCCCACTCCGACATCCGAAGCATCGGCCTCCACTACGAACTGACGGGACGGGTCAGGATGAACCAATATGGGAGCAGTGGTGAAGCGGTGCTTGAGGTCCTGGAACACCCGGTCAGCAGCTGGGGACCACGTGAATGGAACCTTGGGAGAGTTGAGTGCAGACAGGGGGCGCTAGGGTGCTGTAACCCTTGATAAAGCTGCAATAAAAGTTGGCAAATCCCAAGAAACGTTGCAGCTGCACTCTGGATGTAGGCTGGGGCCAATCCACCACCGCTCTCACCTTCCCGGGATCGATTTGTACATTCCCTGCAGCAATGATGTAACCAAGGAAGGGGATGGTGGAGCGATGGAATTCGTATTTCTCCACTTTCATAAAAATCTGGTTCTCCGAGAGGCCCTGGAGGACCTGTCGGACGGGGAGCATGTGTTCTTGGGCTGAGTGGGAGAAAACGAGGATGTCGTTGAGCTGAACAAAGATGAACCGGTTCAAAATGTCAAGGAGAACGTCATTAACCAGGGCCTGAAACACAGCTGGGGCGTTGGTAAGAACAAATAGCATGACCAGGTATTCATAGTGACCGCTGGCCGCGTTGGAGGCAGTCTTCCACTCGTCCCCTTCCCGTATCCGTACCAGGTGGTAGGCATTCCGCAGGTCCAACTTGGAGAAAATGATGGCCCACTGGAGCGGCTCAAAGGCAGAGGAGATGGGGTTCTTCACTGTGATGACATTGAGGCCCCCGGAAGTCGATGCAGAGGCACTGGATTTTGTCCTTCAAAGAAGATCCCTGCGCCGGCGGGGGAGGCAGAAGGGCGGATACACCCTGCAACTTAATTATGGGAGTGGGAGTGGTATTGTAGTTGACCCGGGCCTATAGAGCGCCCGTCCAATATTCTAATGTCCATGGGAATGGACAGGGCCTGAGTGGGGATGCCCGGCTCGGACGCCAAGGATGCGTCCAAAATACTCTCATCAGGGCCAGTTCGTACTGTCAAGGTTCAGGAGAAGACCCAGATGCAGACAGTTTCGAAGTAACAAAAGTTTATCACAAAAACAGGGGGGCAGGCAAACGACAGGTCAAGGACAGGCAGAGGTCAGTAATCCAGAGCAGAGCCCAAAAGGTACAGAACGGCAGGCAGGCTGAGGGTCAGGGCAGGCAGAATGTTCAAAACAGGGAAAACTAGAAAACAGGAACTAGAGAAATACAGAAACACGGGAAAAACACTGGTAGGCTTGAAGAAACAAACGAACTGGCAACAGACAAACAGAGGACACAGGTATGGACAGGTGAAACAGATCAGGGTGTGAGACATATCACATCATACCATTATACAAATGAATATACAGCATATCTACAATAACTCTATTTTATTCCAAGTCCTATGAAAGGACAGTGTGCTGCCACAGTGGCCTACATAATACACACTTTTGTCTAATGTCATACAGGAATTGACCTCGTTTATCCATTGAGAACTATTGGGAGGATCCCCATGATGCCACTTAAAAAAGATCTATATTTATGACTAAGCTAAATCAATTGTTTGTTTTTATTTTCAATGTGTCATGTGACTGATCAGCGACAAGTTTAATCTGCATCCCCTCTGATGATTGGATTAGGCTGCTCCATATTATCAATCCACTCTCGTTGTTTTCTGACAAGAACGAATCTGGACAATTTAATACACAATACATTTTTATTCACAATTTCAATATTATTTTTTCATTGATTTTCAAAGTACACAGGCAATACGTTTCAGTTCAATACAGGTACAAAAGGGAAATACAAAATATAAATAATAATTTATGAAAATAAAAAACAATAATTTACATATTTAAATATAATAAATAAACTAACAGGCATGATTGTATTCATGCTTTATAAACTGGTAAGTGAGATGAGTACGGATGCTCAGTACATCTGTCCCACAAGGATATCCAATCTTTGCAGATGACGTTTTGTCTCTTTCCTGATGAGCTCCCACGCCTCTGCACTGTAGTTCTGAAAAACATTGAACATTTGAAATCTTAGTGGGGTGAACTTTCTTGTCAACATAATGACCATATCGTCTTGAACAACAAATAAAGGACTGGTGCCGTATATACACTGCTCAAAAAAATAAAGGGAACCCTTAAACAACACAATGTAACTCCAAGTCAATCACACTTCTGTGAAATCAAACTGTCCACTTAGGAAGCAACATGATTGACAACATGCTGTTGTGCAAATGGAATAGACAACAGGTGGAAATTATAGGCAATTAGCAAGACACCCCCAATAAAGGAGTGGTTCTGCAGGTGGTGACCAGACCACTTCTCAGTTCCTATGCTTCCTGGCTGATGTTTTGGTCCATTTTGAATGCTGGCGGTGCTTTCACTCTAGTGGTAGCATGAGATGGAGTCTACAACCCACACAAGTGGCTCAGGTAGTGCAGCTCATCCAGGATGGCACATCAATGTGAGCTGTGGCAAGAGGTTTGCTGTGTCTGTCAGCGTAGTGTCCAGAGCATGGAGGCGCTACCAGGAGACAGGCCAGTACATCAGGAGACGTGGAGGGGGCCGTAGGAGGGCAACAACCCAGCAGCAGGACCGCTACCTCCGCCTTTGTGCAAGGAGGAGCAGGAGGAGCACTGCTGCCAGAGCCCTGCAAAATGACCTCCAGCAGGCCACAAATGTGCATGTGTCTGCTCAAACGGTCAGAAACAGATTCTATGAGGGTGGTATGAGGGCCCGATGTCCACAGGTGTGGGTTGTGCTTACAGCCAAACACCGTGCAGGACGTTTGGCATTTGCCAGAGAACACCAAGATTGGCAAATTTGCCACTGGCGCCCTGTGCTCTTCACAGATGAAAGCAGGTTCACACTGAGCACGTGTGACAGACGTGACAGAGTCTGGAGACGCCGTGGAGAACGTTCTGCTGCCTGCAACATCCTCCAGCATGACCGGTTTGGCGGTGGGTCAGTCATGGTGTGGGGTGGCATTTCTTTGGCCGCACAGCCCTCCATGTGCTCGCCAGAGGTAGCCTGACTGCCATTAGGTACCGAGATGAGATCCTCAGACCCCTTGTGAGACCATATGCTGGTGCGGTTGGCCCTGGGTTCCTCCTAATGCAAGACAATGCTAGACCTCATGTGGCTGGAGTGTGTCAGCAGTTCCTGCAAGAGGAAGGCATTGATGCTATGGACTGGCCCGCCCGTTCCCCAGACCTGAATCCAATTGAGCACATCTGGGACATCATGTCTCGCTCCATCCACCAACGTTGCACCACAGACTGTCCAGGAGTTGGCGGATGCTTTAGTCCAGGTCTGGGAGGAGATCCCTGAGGAGACCATCCGCCACCTCATCAGGAGCATGCCCAGGCGTTGTAGGGAGGTCATACAGGCACGTGGAGGCCACACACACTACTGAGCCTCATTTAGACTTCTTTTAAGGACATTACATCAAAGTTGGATCAGCATGTAGTTATGGTTTTCCACTTTAATTTTGAGTGTGACTCCAAATCCAGACCTCCATGGGTTGATAAATTTGATTTCCATTGATAATTTTTGTGTGATTTTGTTGTCAGCACCTTCAACTATGTAAAGAAAAAATAAGAATAAGAATATTTCATTCATTCAGATCTAGGATGTGTTATTTTAGTGTTCCCTTAATTTTTTTTAGCAGTGTGTAAAGCTTCTCGGAGTAGGCTGATTTAGGATCATCTTTGCCTTTTAGATCACTATAAATCGGACAGAGGAGACCTGAGAGAAGACCTGATACTAGATCAGCAGTTCTTCTCTGAGACACTTGATACATATGGCCCCAGAACCCTTTTTTTATGAACACGTCTCCTGTTAAGCCAAGCCTAGTTTATATTAATTTGATTACACCTATTAAACATATTTCCATACGAAACCAAACTCACCATTTTTCTCAGAACTTTTCTATTCAAATTCCTGAAGTACCGTTTCAGTCTCTTCTCAGGTTTCACGACAGGTGATACCTGTTGGACAAAATTAAACAAAACATTAGCGTCATATGTAGGATCTTCATTTGATCTGGGGGTTTTTCCTGAGAATTTCCTGCACGTCAGGAAATTGAAAAAAATGTGTGCGTTCAAGGTTTAAAAAGGATTCTAAAGTTAGCAATTTCGACTTCAAAATATCAAACTTGATTTGCCGTAATGAAGATACGCACCAAAGCCTACAAAAAAAATGTCAGTTAATTATAAACCACAATATTTTACATTTCAGTATTATTTTTGTGATGTCGCAAACTGGCTCAAAATCTGTAATAACCTATATACAGTGCATTCTGGAAGTATTCGGACCTCTTCCGCTTTTCCACATTTTGTTAAGTTACAGCCTTATTCTAAAATGGATTCAAGAAAAAAAATCCTCATCAAAATACACACAATACCCAATAATGACAATGCAAAAACATATGTAAATACCGTCAAATACCTTCAACATATGCAAATACCTTGAAGGTATTTGCAAAAACAATGCAAATACCTTCAACAATTCAGACCCTTTAACTTGAGACTCAAAATTGAGCTCTGGTGCATCCTGTTTCCATTGATTGTCCTTGATTGGAGTCCAGTTGAGGTAAAATCAACTGTTTGGACATTATTTGGAAGGCACACACCTGTCTATATAAGGTATTAGAGTTTGTAGGTCTTGAGGTTGTAGAAATTGTCTGTAAGGCTCCGAGACAAGATTGTGTCGAGTAACAGATCTGGGAAAGGGTACCAAAACATTTCTGCGGCATTGAAGGTCCCCAAGAAACAGTGGCCTCCATCATTCTTAAATGAAAGAAGTTTGTAACCACCAAGACTCATCCTAGAGTTGGCCACCAGGCCAAACTGAGCAATCGGGAGAGAAGCGCCTTTGTCAGGGGGGTGACCAAGAGCCCTATGGTCCCTCTGACAGACCTCCAGGTTTCCTCTGTGGAGATGAGAGCCTTCCAGAAGGACAACCATCTCTGCAGTACTCCACCAATCAGGCCTTTATGGTAGAGTGGCCAGACGGAAGCCACTCCTCAGTAAAAGGCACATGACAGCCCGCTTGGAGTTTGCCAAAAGGCACCTAAAGGACTCTCAGACCATGAGAAGCAAGATTCTCTGGTCTGATGAAACCAAAATTGAACTCTTTGGCCTGAATGCCAAGCAATACGTTTGGAGGAAACCTTGCAGGATCGAGGGAAAGATGAGCGGAGCAAAGTACAGAGAGATCCTTGACGAAAACCTGCTCCAGAGTGCTCAGGACATCAGACTGGGGTGAAGGTTCACCTTCCAACAGGACAACGACCCTAAGCATACAGCCAAGACAACGCAGGAGTGGCTTTGGGACAAGTATCTGAATGTCCTTGAATGGCCCAGACAGAGCCCGGACTTGACCTGATCAAACATCTCTGGAGAGACCTGAAAATAGCTGTGCCGTACACTCCCTACCCAACCTGACAGATCTTGAGAGGATCTACAGAGAGAATGGCAGAAACTTTCCAAATACAGGTGTGCCAAGCTTGTAGGTATCACGTTTTAAGGTCTAACCAAGGTGCAGACAGTGTTGAAGAAACAAACGTTTATTCTTTAAACAGGGGCAGGCAAATTACAGGTCAAGACAGGGGTCAATAATCCAGAGAGGGTATGAGACACCGGAACAGCAGGCGGACTCAAGGTCAGGTCAGGCAGAGGTCGGTAACCCAGAGTCGAGGCAATGTACAGGATGGCAGGGAGGCTCAGGGCATGCAGGAAAGGTCAAAACCGGGAAAGCAGCGAACAGGGACTATCGAAAACAGGAGCAAGGGAAACCGCTGGTAGGTTTGAACGGACAAAACGAACTGGTACAGACTGACAGAAAACACAGGTATAAGTACCCAGGGGATAATAGGGAGATGGGCAACACCTGGAGGGGGGTGGAGACGAGCACAAGGACAAGTGAAACAGATCAAGACGTGACGGTAGCTTCATAACTAAGAAGATTCAAGGCTGTAATCACTGCCAAAGGTCCTTCAACAAAGTACTGAGTAAAGGGTCTGAATACTTACATAAAAGTGATATTTCATTTTTTTTTTATTGTGAACACCTTTGCATGCATTTCTAAAACAGGGTTTCTGCTTTGTCATTATGGAGAATTGTGTAGATTGATGAGGGGAAACATGTATTTAATCAATTTTAGAATAAAGCAGACGTAACAAAATGTGAGAAAAGTCAAGGGGTTGAATCTTTTCCGAATGCATTTTATGTGTAGATTTTTTTCACTTGTAGAGTTAGTAGGCTACACCTAAACCAGGGCTTTCTGATCCTGTTCCTGGAGAACTACCTTCCACACCTGATTCGTTAGGTGGTTGATAAATTGAGTCAGGTTAGTTTACAACTGGGGTTGGAGCAAAAACCTACAGGAGGGTACCTCTCCATGAACGGGGTTGGAGAGCCCTGGCCTAAACACTGATACTTTAAAATAGACTTGTTACTTACACAGGAACTAAGGTTCTCAAATTGGCGATCGAGAATGTTGAGGAAATCGTCCAGGTTTTTCTTGTCCCAGGTGACTGACTTCCTATTCCTATTCCCATCAAACAGTTTTATGATTTGATAGATGGTCTCGTTCAGGAATCTGACTTTGTCCTCAAACTACACAGGATGATACAAAAAAATACAAAAAAAGTTAGAAACAGTATAGGCTTCCGTTATGGCATCAATATTACATGGGGTCAAGACCACTATACCAAAGCATATCAGAACATGATAAGTCACAATTCGAGTCTTTACCTCGGCATCATATATGTGTCTGTAAAGTGATGTTGGGAAAAGGACAGGAGCATTCTGCTTTGTGATATCTCCTCCCTGGAAAACAATCAATATAGTATGTCAAGTCACGTGTCAAATACTTAAAGAGCAATCAAGACTGACATAAAGTATAGCTTATACTGCAAGTACAGTAGGCCTAATGTAGACAGCCTCTCTGGACCGCTCTGTCATTATATCCTTAGCCTATATTTGAATATACATTGTAAAATGGAGCTAACAGTTCTCTAACACAGAGGCTAAACATGAAACATATGACTATTTTACTTGGTTGGTTGTTTTGCTGTCCTTAATACATGCATTCAGTCTCCTCTTACAGTGTGCTGATAACTCACCATCTGCTCCAGCTGGGAAAGGTATTCTGCGCTTAAGTGACCGAAGTGGTGTTGGATCCAGTCACAGCAATGACACACACTCTGCATACTGCAAAGAATAAGAAAAAGACACGTCCAACTCTGCATTGTACACATTGTAAAGAGCTGTTTATTTTGCTTTTAGCTTTCCAGATGAGTTTGAACATCTTGGCGGTGTTAAGTAGTTTTACTGTGGAGTTAGGAAAGGGAAAACTGTATGGAGAATTTCCCCCGATCAACCTACCGGAGGCGGGGACTTTCATTTTCCAGACTACAACATGCAGCAATAAGAATTGCATGCCTCCTCCGTCTTCTGGACCAACAAATCTATACACATTCTCCTTGAAATCAGCTTTGAATTATAGTTGAACCAAAATATAAGATTATTAAATGTACATATCGGCTAGGCTATTAGCGAGAATAAGCTATTCGCGAGCATTGCTTTCAACTGCTAATAACTTCGCGTGAACGATTTTTAAAAAGGCTGATAACAAAATCGTCGAAGTCGAAATAAAACCCACAGTTCTTTAAGAACTCTGGACATATAATACATAAATTTAGTGGGTTTCTTTAAAAGGTAGTCCGAAATACTGTTCCGCAGTCCTCTGCTGTTGCGATACAACTGAAAAGTAATTTGGAGACGTCAAAGCCCTACCCCCACCACAATGACGCAACCAACTTTCACCCTACTGTTGTCTGCTGGTGATGCAATGTTGACAAGCAACGACAACATGATTTGTTGGAACGTTCGATTTGTCGTTTTCTTTACAACTGTAAATATCATATACTGTAGGGAAGTGGTCACCAAAACTGTCTTGCACGGTCCTGGAGACGAGAAGGAGGAGGTGCAGGCTTTTGTTCCAACCCAGTAGAACACACCTGTTACATCAGGGTCTTGATAAGATGTCATAGATGGTTTCATCCTGAAATGTCATATTGTAGGCTAAAATATGAGATGTAGCCTAACTATTCTGCTGGGAATTTATTCATAAAGCGCCTCAGAGTAGGAGTGCTGGACCCCCTCTGTCCATTCATTATAATCTAAAAGGCAAAACTGATCCTAGATCAGCACACCTGAGATGCTTTATAAATGCGGGTCTTGGTGTTATTCAATATAGCCTTATTGATAAGCCTTATGTATAAAATACATTTTATCTATTGGGGACCAGCAATGAGGATGAATCATAGGAGTGACACTTGAAACGTGATACCAAAGAGTCAGAGAGCAATATTTCCCATCACGTACAGGTCCAGTCAAAAGTTTGGACACACCTACTCATTCAAGGGTTTTTCTTTATTTTTACCCCATTCTACATTGTAGAATAATAGTGCACACATCAAAACTTTGAAATAACACATATGGAATCATGTAGTAAGCAAAAAAAAAGTGTCAAACAAATCAAAATATATTTTGTATTTTTGATTCTTCAAAGTAGCCACCTTTATGACAGCTTTGTACACTCTTAGCATTCTCTCATCCAGCTTCACGATGTAGTCTCCTGGAATGCATTTCAATTAACAGTTGTGCCTTGTTAATGTACTTTTAACAAGGCACAACTGTTAATTGAAATGTGCCTTGCGAAAGTATTCGCCCCCCTTGAACTTTGCAACCTTTTGCCACATTTCAGGCTTCAAACATAAAGATATAAAAATGTATTTTTTTGTGAAGAATCAACAACAAGTGGGACACAATCATGAAGTGGAACGACATTTATTGGATATTTCAAACTTTTTTAACAAATCAAAAACTGAAAAATTGGGCATGCAAAATTATTCAGCCCCTTTACTTTCAGTGCAGCAAACTCTCTCCAGAAGTTCAGTGAGGATCTCTGAATGATCCAATGTTGACCTAAATGACTAATGATGATAAATACAATCCACCTGTGTGTAATCAAGTCTCCGTATAAATGCGCCTGCACTGTGATAGTCTCAGAGGTCCGTTAAAAGCGCAGAGAGCATCATGAAGAACAAGGAACACACCAGGCAGGTCCGAGATACTGATGTGAAGAAGTTTAAAGCCGGATTTGGATACAAAAAGATTTCCCAAGCTTTAAACATCCCAAGGAGCACTGTGCAAGCGATAATATTGAAATGGAAGGAGTATCAGACCACTGCAAATCTACCAAGACCTGGCCGTCCCTCTAAACTTTCAGCTCATACAAGGAGAAGACTGATCAGAGATGCAGCCAAGAGGCCCATGATCACTCTGGATGAACTGCAGAGATCTACAGCTGAGGTGGGAGACTCTGTCCATAGGACAACAATCAGTCGTATATTGCACAAATCTGGCCTTTATGGAAGAGTGGCAAGAAGAAAGCCATTTCTTAAAGATATCCATAAAAAGTGTCGTTTAAAGTTTGCCACAAGCCACCTGGGAGACACACCAAGCATGTGGAAGAAGGTGCTCTGGTCAGATGAAACCAAAATTGAACTTTTTGGCAACAATGCAAAACGTTATGTTTGGCGTAAAAGCAACACAGCTGAACACACCATCCCCACTGTCAAACATGGTGGTGGCAGCATCATGGTTTGGGCCTGCTTTTCTTCAGCAGGGACAGGGAAGATGGTTAAAATTGATGGGAAGATGGATGGAGCCAAATACAGGACCATTCTGGAAGAAAACCTGATGGAGTCTGCAAAAGACCTGAGACTGGGACGGAGATTTGTCTTCCAACAAGACAATGATCCAAAACATAAAGCAAAATCTACAATGGAATGGTTCAAAAATAAACATATCCAGGTGTTAGAATGGCCAAGTCAAAGTCCAGACCTGAATCCAATCGAGAATATGTGGAAAGAATTGGAAACTGCTGTTCACAAATGCTCTCCATCCAACCTCACTGAGCTCGAGCTGTTTTGCAAGGAGGAATGGGAAAAAATGTCAGTCTCTCGATGTGCAAAACTGATAGAGACATACCCCAAGCGACTTACAGCTGTAATCGCAGCAAAAGGTGGCGCTACAAAGTATTAACTTAAGGGGGCTGAATAATTTTGCACGCCCAATTTTTCAGTTTTTGATTTGTTAAAAAAGTTTGAAATATCCAATAAATGTCGTTCCACTTCATGATTGTGTCCCACTTGTTGTTGATTCTTCACAAAAAAATACAGTTTTATATCTTTATGTTTGAAGCCTGAAATGTGGCAAAAGGTCGCAAAGTTCAAGGGGGCCGAAAACTTTCGCAAGGCACTGTGTGCTGCCATCCTGTTAGAAGGTAACATATTATTTTATTACAAGGGTTCAATTGGATTTTCATTGTGTGCAATGGTGTTATTTGCCCCCTAGTGGATGTTTCTGGTACTTAGAAAGACAACGCAAACAGGAAGTAGAGAATTTGTTCTGCACGCATAGAAGCAGCTACAAACAACGCTACGGTGCAGGTCTTTCAATGTAGTTATTTCTTGTCACGCTTCAGCCTTGGAAAATATTTGTTTGTAAGTTTAATTCAAGCATTTAGCTAATGATTATAATCTTGTTATTGATAGAGTTGCTTACATGTCAATGTTGGTTGCATTTACTCACAAATTGCAATGCTTTTCATGTATGTCGTTAGCAGTATTACTTTGCTCGTGCGTCATGCAAACTAATTGTAATATATACAATACTGTAGTTTGTTACTGTTCCTAGTGTAATATGCTTTGTTATTCTACATAAATGGTTGTACACTATTAGAGTAATGAAAGGAGCCAATTACCATATGAGTAACAATTAGCTATATGGTTTGGCATCGTGCCAGATGCATGGTACCTTAGCACGTGCTTTGTATTTATGCAACTTCAAATGTATAATGTACAGCTACTGTCGGTGTGAATTGAATACTAAAGTATATTCTTTTCTGTATTTTGCAGTTTCACAACATAAACGTTTTCAATATATTCATTCAAGAAAAGTCACGCCTTGGGAGTTTTATTGAAGACTTAGTTGTTAGCTATCTGTCTAGTTTTGCATGGGAACGCAACTCAAAGGGCAGAATAGTGAAAAAACATCATCACAGCGGGCTCAAGCACAAGAATAACTGCACACGGTGGTTATGTTTCTACGTTCATCAGCCAACAAAGCCTCTTATCCTAGGGAAGACCAGCAGTCTACGATGCAACAACCAGAGTCAGGTGTTCAACAGAGAGAGATGGAAGAGCCTCTTCAGCACATTGGGACCAAGTCTCAATCTACAAGATCAAGGTCATCAAAACAGTCAAGCAGATCCTCAACGGTGAGTTTTGCAGCCGTCAAAGCACGCACCAAGGCGGACGCAGCACGCGCACAAGTCTCTTATGCTGAGAAGGAAGCTTCTGTGATGAAACAAAGGGCAGAAATAGAGGCCAGCTTGTTGAAGCAAAAAGCTGACCTCGAGGCAAGTTTATCTGTTCTCCAAGTTGAGAGAGCAGCTGCTGCTGCGTTGGCTGAAGCTGCAGCCTTTGAAGAAGTTGTAGGATCAGAACGCAGAGAGCTTCGCAAAGAACTAGACACAGGGACACAGCCCTTAAGTCCAGTCCAACGTACATGTGAGTATGTGCAACAACATGCTAGGCCCTACTTTGCTGAACTTCCATTTGAAGTGGAGAAACGAGCTTAGTGTTGACCCAGCTACATGCCACAATCTAGAAAGTAGCAAACAACGGAGCATAAGCAGAGACTCTCCGTTCAAAAGGAATGAACAGCAGCATGGTGGAAATGGAAAACAAGCCCACTTCCAGTCACACACACAAAACTTCCCTGAGTCACAAGTGGCACCAGACCTCATCAAGTACCTCCTACGCCGTGAGATGGTGAGTTCCGGACTCCTGAAGTTTGATGATCGTCCTGAAAATTATTGGGCATGGAAAGCATCCTTTCTCAATGCGACCAGAGACTTGAATTTATCAGCCAGGGAAGAGTTAGATCTAATTACCAAGTGGCTAGGGGCAGAGTCGTCTGAGCAAGCAAACAGAATTAGATCTGTCCATATTTTCAACGCAACAGCAGGACTTAACATGGTCTGGCAACGACTAGAAGAGTGCTATGGTACACCCGAAGTGATCGAGAATGCACTGTTGAAGAAAATTGAGGATTTTCCAAAACTGGCTAACAAAGACAATCACAAACTAAGAGAACTAGGTGACATTCTTCTCGAACTGGAGTGTGCTAAAGTAGAAGGGTACCTTCCAGGCCTCGCTTATCTGGACACATCTCGGGGGGTAAACCCTATTGTAGAGAAACTTCCATTCAGTTTACAAGAAAAATGGATAGCACAGGGATCCAAATATAAGGAGGACTATCGGGTAGCATTCCCACCATTCTCGTTATTCTCGAGATTCATCAGGAATCAGGCGAAAATTAGAAATGACCCCAGCTTCACCCTCTACACCTCAACTAACCAGGTGCCCATGAAAAGTGAGAAACCTGCCAGGTACAGCAGCAAGACACCTGTGACTGTATACAAGACAGATGTGTCATCTGAGGCCTCAGACCACCAAACCAAACCCAGTAAGACAAAGGTTGAAAACCCTGACCATCACTGTCCAATACATAACAAGCCTCATCCTCTTAAAAAGTGTCGTGGGTTTAGATACAAAACTCTAGATGAGCGCAAATCATATCTCAAAGACAATGGCATTTGTTTCCGATGTTGTGGGTCAACTCAGCACAGAGCTAAAGACTGTAAGGTTTCAATCAAGTGCTCTGAGTGCGACAGCGACAGGCATCTTGCTGCTCTGCATCCAGGCCCAGCCCCTTCAAATACAGACACCGCTACAGCAGAGACGGAGCATGGCGGGGAGCAAGGTGACGATGCTCTTTTATCTGTCACCTCAAAGTGTACAGAGATCTGTGGTGAGGCAGTCAATCCAAGATCATGTTCAAAAATATGCCTAGTCAAAGCTTATCCGGCTGGGAAAAGAGAGAAAGCTGTCAAAATGTATGTAGTACTTGATGAACAGAGTAACAAATCTCTGGCCAAGACAGAGTTTTTCAGTCTCTTCAACATCAATGACAACTCTGCTCCATACACAATGAAGACGTGTTCTGGGGTAACAGAGACTTCGGGCAGGAGAGCCGTCAACTTCATGGTGGAGTCTATAGATGGACACATGCAGCTCACTCTCCCTACTCTGATAGAGTGTGATATGATGCCAGACGATAGGATGGAGATTCCCTCCCCCGACATTGCGTATCATCATCCCCATCTGCAACCAGTTATGGACAAAATTCCAGCAGTGGACCCAGACGCTCCCATCCTCCTGCTCTTAGGACGAGACATCTTAAGGGTACACAAGGTACGAGAGCAAATCAATGGGCCCCACGACACTCCTTATGCACAGCGACTCGACCTCGGGTGGGTCATCGTGGGTGAGGTCTGTCTGGGAACGGCTCACCGACCAGCCAATGTTAACGTGTTCAGGACAAACATACTTCAAAATGGTCGCACATCCTATCTGAGCCCTTGCCCTGACATCATCCAGGTAAAAGAGAACTACAACAGCGTAGCTCAGAAACACATCTCTCCCTCTACAGTGCAATCGAGAGATCCAATCACAACTGTGAACACAGACAGCCTGGGATGTTCCGTGTTCGACAAAACACAAGACGATGATAAACCAGCACCATCAGTGGAGGACAAAGCCTTCTTGGACATTATGGACAAACAGGTTTTCCAGGATGATGGAAACAACTGGGTGGCTCCACTACCCTTTCGCCCCACTAGACGTCGCCTCCCTAATAACAGGGAGCAGGCCATGAACCGTCTCACATCACTTCGCAGGACTTTAGACAAAAAACCTGACATGAAGCGTCATTTTATTGACTTCATGCAAAAGATGCTGGATAACGACCAAGCCGAACCTTCACAGCCACTAGAGGGAGACAAAGAACGTTGGTATCTGCCCATATTTGGTGTTTACCATCCACAAAAGCCTGAACAAATAAGAGTAGTATTTGACTCCAGTGCTAAGTGTCAAGGCGTGTCACTTAACGATGTTCTGCTCAGTGGTCCAGACTTAAACAACACACTCTTGGGTGTCCTAATGCGTTTCCGCAAGGATTGCATTGCACTAACAGCAGATGTGCAACAAATGTTTTACTGTTTTGGTGTACGTGAGGATCACAGAGATTACTTAAGGTTTCTCTGGTATGAAGACAACAACCCAGATAGAAACATAACCGAGTACAGGATGAAAGTCCATGTATTTGGGAACAGCCCTTCACCAGCCGTAGCCATCTACTGCATGAGACGAGCAGCGCTACAGGGTGAGAAGGAACACGGGTCAGAACCCAAGCAATATGTAGTGAGGAACTTCTACGTCGATGATGGTCTGACATCAGTAGCTGCTACAGAAGAAGCTATCAACATTCTAAGAAAAACACAAGCAATGTTGGCGGAGTCCAACATGAAACTACACAAGATTGCATCCAATAGCAAAACAGTTATGGAAGCCTTCCCTATGGAGGACCGTGCAAAAGACTTAAAAGATCTGGACCTAGGAGTGGATCCTCTTCCCTTTCAACGGAGTCTGGGACTTTCCTGGAACCTGGAAACAGACAGCTTCTCATTCCAGGTGTCCCACAATGAGAAGCCTTTTACCCGGAGAGGCATCCTGTCCACAGTGAATAGTCTTTATGACCCCCTTGGGTTCGTGGCTCCAATAACAATGCAAGGTAAAGCCTTAATCAGAGAACTCTCTTCTGATCAGAGTGAGTGGGATGCCCCTCTTCCCACAGAAAAAGAAGAGGAATGGAAAATGTGGAAGGAATCTTTGATGGAGTTGGAACATATGAATATTCAGCGGACCTACATCCCAGTCTCCTTGTCTACCACTCAAAGAAGAGAGCTACACATCTTCTCGGATGCCTCTACAGTAGCCATAGGAGCAGTAGCCTACCTGAGAGTTATTGACTCGGAAGGTCAATGCCATGTTGGATTTGTCATGGGGAAATCAAAATTGGCCCCTCGTCCGGCCCACACTATCCCACGCCTAGAACTGTGTGCGGCTTTGCTAGCTGTTGAGATGTATGAACTGATCAAAGACGAAATGGACATTGATGTACATGCAGCCAAGTTCTACACAGACAGTAAGATAGTTCTCGGTTACATCCACAATGTCACCAAAAGATTCTACGTTTATGTTGCCAATAGGGTAACTCGCATCAGGAAGTCTACCCATCCAGATCAGTGGTGCTATGTAAACACTGACAGCAATCCAGCAGACCATGCAACCAGGCCCATACTTGCTGCGCTCTTAAAACACACTAGTTGGTTCTCAGGTCCACCGTTCCTGACCCAAACAAACTCGAGTAAGACTGAGAACATCAATTTTGACCTTGTAGAGCCTCACAAAGATGCAGAGATTCGACCAGACGTCACTGTCTTTGCCTCTAAAGTTTCTGGAGCTCAACTCGGCTCTCATCGCTTTGAGAGGTTCTCAAGCTGGAAAGCTCTCAATCGAGCCACAGCACGACTCATTCATGTTGCCAGATCCTTCCATGAAGGTGCAGACAACAACAGCTGCAGAGGCTGGCATGACTGTAATAAACCATGCAGTACAAGTGAGTTGTTACAAGCCAAAACAGCAATCATTCACTGTGTGCAACATGAAGCCTTCAGAGAGGAATTCAAATGCATTGAAAAAGGAAAAGAGTTCCCAAAGCAAAGTACACTCAAAAAGCTGAACCCAGTGATTGATGAGGATGGGTTGCTGAGGGTGGGAGGCCGCTTATCCTCCGCCGAAATGTTACAAGACGAAAAACATCCTCTCATCATCCCACGGACACATCATGTTGCCACTCTGCTGGTAAGACATTATCACGAGCAAGTGGCTCACCAAGGCCGTCATTTTTCAGATGGAGCTATTCGAGCAGCAGGCTTCTGGATTATTGGGAGCAAACGTCTGGTCTCTGGTATCATTCACAAGTGTGTCACCTGCCGCAAGGTTAGAGGGAGGTTAGTTGACCAAAAAATGGCTGACTTGCCTGCAGACAGACTCACATCTGAACCACCATTCACCAGCGTTGGACTTGATGTGTTTGGACCATGGAATGTCATAACTCGTCGCACTAGAGGTGGTAGTGCAGACTCCAAGCGCTGGGCGGTGCTCTTTACATGTATGTCTACTAGAGCAGTCCATATCGAGCTTATCGAATCCATGTCCACATCCAGCTTCATCAACGCGCTGAGGCGTTTTTTCTCTATCCGTGGTCCAGCAAAAGTGCTACGCTCTGATCGAGGTACAAACTTTATAGGTGCCTGCAGGGAACTGGGTATCGACACAAATGACTCAGAACTGACTAAATACCTCTCAGATAAGGGATGTACTTGGATATTTAATCCTCCACACTCGTCTCATATGGGTGGTTCTTGGGAGAGACTCATTGGGGTTGCCAGACGTATTCTTGATGCTATGCTGTTTCAGACGGGCTCCATTCGTCTCACACATGAGGTCTTGAGCACTCTTATGTCTGAAGTTATGGCAATAATCAATGCGAGACCCTTAGTGTCAGTATCAACTGACCCTGACATGCCTACCATTCTCACACCCTCAATGTTACTTACACAAAAGACCAGCGCTACCTCAGCCCCTTCTGGATACTTCAGCATGAACGACCTTCATGGAAAACAGTGGAAGCAAGTCCAGTGTCTCGCTGACACCTTTTGGAAAAGGTGGAGACAGGAGTACCTGACAACGCTGCAGAGACGCAGAAAATGGACAGCAGAAAAGCCAAATGTAAAAGTGGGAGATGTTGTCTTATTGAAAGACAGTCAGGCACACAGAAATGACTGGCCAGTCGGGCTTGTGGTAAAAACCTTTCCCAGTACTGACAAAAAGGTTAGGAAAGTAGAACTAAAAATTGTCAAGCAAGGAGCTGCTAAGGTGTTTCTGAGACCAATCTCAGAGATTGTTGTTCTTCTTTCTGAAGCATCCTAGAGAAAAGATAAAAATAGAAAGGGCATTATTTGTTTCTTGATATGTTTTATTTCATAGTGGCACAATTTCATTATACCAGGCGGGGAGTGTGCTGCCATCCTGTTAGAAGGTAACAGATTATTTTATTACAAGGGTTCAATTGGATTTTCATTGTGTGCAATGGTGTTATTTGCCCCCTAGTGGATGTTTCTGGTACTTAGAAAGACAACGCAAACAGGAAGTAGAGAATTTGTTCTGCACGCATAGAAGCAGCTACAAACAACGCTACGGTGCAGGTCTTTCAATGTAGTTATTTCTTGTCACGCTTCAGCCTTGGAAAATATTTGTTTGTAAGTTCAATTCAAGCATTTAGCTAATGATTATAATCTTGTTATTGATAGAGTTGCTTACATGTCAATGTTGGTTGCATTTACTCACAAATTGCAATGCTTTTCATGTATGTCATTAGCAGTATTACTTTGCTCGTGCGTCATGCAAACTAATTGTAATATATACAATACTGTAGTTTGTTACTGTTCCTAGTGTAATATGCTTTGTTATTCTACATAAATGGTTGTACACTATTAGAGTAATGAAAGGAGCCAATTACCATATGAGTAACAATTAGCTATATGGTTTGGCATCATGCCAGATGCATGGTACCTTAGCACGTGCTTTGTATTTATGCAACTTCAAATGTATAATGTACAGCTACTGTCGGTGTGAATTGAATACTAAAGTATATTCTTTTCTGTATTTTGCAGTTTCACAACATAAACGTTTTCAATATATTCATTCAAGAAAAGTCACGCCTTGGGAGTTTTATTGAAGACTTAGTTGTTAGCTATCTGTCTAGTTTTGCATGGGAACGCAACTCAAAGGGCAGAATACACTGTATTTCCTTCTTAATGCGTTTGAGCCAATCAGTTGTGTTGTGACAAGTTAGGGGTGGTACACAGAAGACAGCCCTATTTGTTTAAAGACCAAGTCCATATTTTGGAAAGAACAGCTAAAATAAGCAAAGAGAATCAACAGTCCATCATTACTTTAAGACATGAAGGTGAGTCAATCTGAAAAATGTCAAGAACTTTGAAAGTTTCTTCAAGTGCAGTCGGGAAAAACCATCAAGCGCTAGGATGAAACTACCTCTCATGAGGACAGCCAAAGGAAAGGAAGACCTAGAGATACCTCTGCTGTAGAGAATAAGTTCATTAGAGTTCCTGCCTCAGAAATTGCAGCCCAAATAAATGCTTCACGGAGTTCAAGGAACAGACACACCTCAACATCATCTGTTCAGAGGAGACTGTGTGAATCAGGCCTTCATGGTCGAATTACTGCAAATAAACCACTACTAAAGGACACCACAAAGAAAATAGACTTGCTTAGGCCAAGAAACACAAGCAATGGTTATTAGACCGGTGGAAATCTGCCCTTTGGTCTGATGAGTCAAAATTTGAGATTTTTGGTTCCAAACGCTGTGTCTTTCTGAGACACGTCTTTGTGAGGTGAAGGGATGATCTCCGCATGTATCGTTCCCACCATGAGGCATGTAGGAGGAGGTGTGATGGTGTGTGGGTGCTTTGCTGGTGTCACTGTCTGTGATTTATTCAGTATTCAAGACACACTTAACCAGCATGACTATAACAGCATTCTGCAGCGATACACCATCAGATCTGGTTTGTGCTTAGTGGGACTATCATTTGTTTTTCAACATGACAATTACCCAACACACCGTCAGGCTGTGTATGGGCTATTTGACCAAGGAGGAGAATAATGGAGTGCTGAATCAGATGACCTGGCCTCCACAATCACCCAACCTTAACCCAGTATGTTTGGGATGAGTTGGACCTCAGAGAGAAGGAAAAGCAGCCAACAAGAGCTCAGCATATGTGGGAACTCCTTCAAGACAGTTAGAAAAGCATTCCAGGTGAAGCTGGTTGAGAGAATGCCAAGAGTGTACAAAGCTGTCATCAAGGCAAAGGGTGGCTATTTTGAAAAATCAATTTCCAAACGCCTGAAGGCACCACGTTCATCTGTACAAACAATAGTATGAGTATAAAAACAATGGGAACACGCAGCCATCATATCGCTCAGGAAGGAGACGTGTTCTGTCTACTAGAGATGAACGTACTTTGGTGCGAAAAGTGCAAATCAATCCCAAAACAACAGCAAAGGACCTTGTGAAGATGCTGGAGGAAACAGGTACAAAAGTACCTATATCCACAGTAAAACGAGTCCTATATTGTCATAACCTGAAAGGCCGCTAAGCAAGGAAGAAGCCACTGCTCCAAAACCACCATAAAAATGCCAGACTACGGTTTGCAACTGCACATGGGGACAAAGATCGTACTTTTTGGAGAAATGTCCTCTGGTCTGATGAAACAAAAATAGAACTGTTTGGCCATAATGACCATCGTTATGTTTGGAGGAAAAAGGGGGAGGCTTGCAAGCCGAATAACACCATACCAACCGTGAAGCACGGGAGTGGCAGCATCATGTTGTGGGGGGTACTTTGCTGCAAAAGGGACTGGTGCTCTTCACAAAATTGAGGTCATCATGAGGAAGGAAAATTATGTGAATATATTGAAGCAACATCTCAAGACATCAGTCAGGAAGTTAAAGCTTGGTCGAAAATGGGTCTTCCAAATGGACATTGACACCAAGCGTACGTTCAAAGTTGTGGCAAAATGGCTTACGGACAACAAAGTTAAGGTATTGGAGTCCTATAGAAAATGTGTGGGTAGAACTGAAAAAGCGTGTGCGGCCAAGGAGGCTACAAACCTGACTCATTTACACCTGCTCTTTCAGGAGGAATGGGACAAAATTCACCTAACTTATTGTGGGAAGCTTGTGGAAAGCTACCCGAAATATTTGACCCAAGTTAAACATTTTAAAAGCAATGCTACTAAATACTAATTTAGTGTATGTAAACTTCTGACCCACTGGGAATGTGACAAAATAAATAAAAGCTGAAATAAATCATTATCTCTACTATTATTCTGACATTTCACATTCTTAAAATAAAGTGGTGATCCTAACTGACATAAAACAGGGAATTTTTACTCTGAGTAAATGTCAGGAATTGTGAAAAACTGAGTTTAAATGTATTTGGCTAAGGTGTATGTAACCTTCCGACTTCAACTGTATATGGCACCCCTGAAGGATCTATATAGAACCTTTTTCTAAGTGTGTGTATAATATTTGAATAAACGGACACACACACAGCTTATATTTGTTGGAATTGTGCTAGTAATTTTGTTCAAATGTAATATGTGAGTCAACCGTTGAATGAAGACATTTCTCCATGAAACGTTATCCTAAATGTTATCTTATTCCTTCTCATAATTCCGTATCAACCTCATCTTCAATTAAAAACAATTAACGCCTTTAGAATACACTTTAAGACAATGAATCATTTGACTGTCATCATATCACTGTAAAACATTGTTGATTTGTATAGTTGTTAATAATTTAAAGTACACATATACTGGATATCATGTAATATAATTATCATTTTGAATTTTGAATGTTATTTCAATTGAGTAAAGCAATCGCTCTTAAAACCATACTGTTACTCTTCAGTCCCTAGAGTGGAAAGATAATAGATGCAGACGTCCCATCAATGTATATATCTGGATGAATAACCTAAATATGTATTTAAAAGTCCATTAAACACACGACTATGGAAAACTTTGACAGATGATCTACCTGACGGGCCTTTGGAATACTCTGACAGATGATCGACCTGACAGGCCTATTTTTTACACACACATGCCTACAGGCCCAGATTCAAAAGCACCCGCATTATAGGCTCCAATTTAAATGTTAAGGTCTGTACTGCCTGTGCACTGCATAGGCTACCAGTGTCTTATTCTGAAAACCGGGAGCATATAGGAGGGGCTCTACCAAAATATGTCAGACCCCCCAAACCCGTTTCTTAAACGAAATAACGCGATGTTGAGTGTGTAATTGATATAACCCATACAAGGTTGATCTGTATTTTAAGTAGGCAGTTGTGGTCACAAACTACAATTACCCTTCAAGCAAGTGGTTACAACGTAGGCGGAGACCATAGTTTCGGTGTGCAAATGAAAAGGACAATATAAAATGCTATTGTTTTCGAAGTGAAAAGCCAAACTCAGTTTTGTTCTATATGGTGATATTTATTTAGGCCATAGTCGGACTGAAATGGATTCACATGAATATTTTTTTCATCATCCCCCCCTCTCAGGTATGAAAGTGTACGGGGACTTCCGCCTTTCACTTTTGGAACACCTTGCATAGTTATTGTATAAAGGATCGACACAGGTTGGAGCATGGCAGAACTCGGGAATTTGAGAAATTGATCGATCAGGAAGAACAACTTCTCTCTTTATCCTTTTCGGAAAACCTTTTTTTTTTGTCGGAATTATACAAAATAGGCTATCTTTCGGGAGTGCACCACCACGTTGATTGCGGACAGACCGAGAACTACAACAGCCCCAAGCTAAAATGAGTTCAATCAGCCTTTGGATGTGCTTGGTCCTGACGATTTGCACCTGGCATAAAACCATCGGATGCACTTGGATGAAGACACCTCCTCGGTCTCCGAGCATGTTCCAAGTGTTCAGCAACAACACCATAACTATGCTTCAGAAAATGGTAGGATACGGTGATGTTTTTCACTTGTTCCTGGTCATTGAGCTGTTGCCATCTTTTCAACATTTCATGTGCTGTTGTGTGTTTAATTTAATTCCCTGACTCCTTTATGTACAGTTATAATAATGCAATATTTGTGTGAAATATTTTGGCATCTCAGGGTCATAAAGTCTCACATCACTTTCCCTGACAAGCAATACAGACAAGTCGATAATTTAAAGGTAGGAAATATGCATAGCCTCAACTCTTTAAGAAAAATGCATTTTTCATCCATCACCCTTTTTTCTAAGAGTTCTAACAGTTCATTCAGAAAGGATTCAGGGCCATTTACTTTTTCCACATTTTGTTAGGTTACAGCCTTATTCTAAAGTGGTTCATTTCCCCCCTCATCAATCTACACACAATACCCCATAATGATTTATCCCCAAACACGGCCGATTGTGATACAGCCTGGAATCAAACCAGTTTATGTAGTGACACCTCAAGCACTGAGATGCAGGGCCTTAGACCGCTGTGCCACTCGGGAGCCCAAATGATAAAGCACTTTTTTTAGTTTTTTCATGAATTTGCAAAAATGTCTAAAACATGTTTTGGCTTTGTCATTATGGAGTATTGTGTTGATTGATGGGAGAAAAATATATTTGAGCAATTTTAGAGTAAGGCATGCACTAATACAAATCACTCTTCTTCTAGGCTGACGAACAGATTGTCTTCATTTCGCAAACTCTGAATGCTATAAAGAAATTGTACAGCAGTGGTAAATACGAGTCCACCTCCTCTAACCAGAAAGCATTTGACAAGTTTATGAATGATCTCTATCGCCAGACCTCGGAGCTGGACCAATGCGTAAGTAATTTGTGCCTCTTAACATTAACGCAAAAAGGAAAACATTCTATTATAATGACAAATTGATATTAAATTAATTATTTGTATGTTGTTCCAACAGGTAAAGGCTATGAAAACTAGACTGTCAAAATCTGTCAAAAGAGTGAACAAAAAGATGAGCCTTTACTTTAAATTCCTTGTGAATTATTTGAAACTCGCGGTAGGTTGATCAATTTGTCTTACAAAGAGAGTACATTCACCAAATCTGGATGCATTTATGTGATGATACAACATTTGTCTATTCTAAAATCTTAACAATTGTATTTTATTTATGCAGGAATACAGCGCAAGCGGCTGGGAAGACATAAGGTCAGTGGTGCTGGCACACCTACAAAGACTAGACATGACATTAAGTAGCCAATGAGCGTTAGGTTCGTGTGGCGTAGAGATTATGTATGTCTATTTATTTACACGTTGTCACGGCCGTCCTCCTCTTCATCTGAAGAGGAGAGGCGAGATGGATCTGAGGACCAATACGCGGCGTGGTAAGTGTCCATGGTCAATCTTTAATAAAGAAAGTAGTGAACACTGAAAACTATACAAAACCAGTAAACAAAATAACAATAATCATATGGACTGTGCTGAAACAAGCCATCAACATAGACAATCACCCACAAACAAACAGTGCAACCCAGGCTACCTAAGTATGATTCTCAATCAGAGACAACTAATGACACCTGCCTCTGATTGAGAACCATACTAGGCCGAAAACATAGAAATGCCCCAAAACATAGAAAAACAAACATAGACTGCCCACCCAACTCACGCCCTGACCATACTAAATAAATACAAAACAACGGAAATAAAGGTCAGAACGTGACACACGTTTATTTTTGTTTTTTAATCTATTCATTTATTGTGTAGCAATGTATTCACAACTCTGGAGTAAAATATTTTTTTTATACTGAATAATTATGTGATTGATTTAGGCTAAACACAATGTAACAATGTTTTCCTGCATTTATTTTTTGTATTTATGAAGGCCTTTGCATACTATATTTATTATTGCAACCTGATACGAAGTGTTTGTTATTGTAATGATTAAATGTATTTAATACTGAAATATTTTTTTTTATCAAGTCAAATGTAATTGGTCGCATGCACATATTTAGCAGATGTAATAACGGGTGTAGCGAAATGCTTGTGTTCCTAGCTCTACCGGTGCACTAATATCTAACAATACACACAAATCTAAAAGAAAAAGAATGGACATAGGAAATATAGAAATATTAGGACGAGCAATGTCGGAGTCCGGAGTACAGTACCAGTCAAAAGTTTGGACACACCTATTCATTCAAGGGTTTTTCGTTATTTGTACGATTTTCTACAATGTAAAATAATTGTGAACAAATCAAAACTATGAATAACACATATGGAATCATGTAGTAACCAAAAAAAGTGTTAAACAAATTCCTCAAAGTAGCCACCCTTAGCCCTTTGTGGTAGATGGCTAGTGACAGTTACTAAGCTCAGGTCAGGGTACTGGGTGGAGACCAGCTAGTGATGGCTATTTAACAGTCTGATGGCCTTAATCTAACATATTTACATGTAGTCATAATAAAAATGGCCTTGGTTAGGCCTGACGATGTCACATGTGGTAGACAGTGTTGTTGTGACTTAACTTGGTAGGACAAGTCTGCCCAATGTACCTAGTAAGCAAAATGACTTTGAAAAGAAGTCTGAAAGAAGTTAGGTTTATTCTGGGTTCTGAATGAAAGTTAAAAAAAAAAAAAAAAACGATTTTCCGGGCGTTTAAAAAATATATTTTCAGAATGTTGAAAGTAGAGAAGGTGTATTTTCTGGACATTGAAAATTAATATTTTCAGAATATTGAAAATACATGTTTTCCGGGAGGTTGAAATCTGGTTAATTGTCTAACCTGAATGAACGTTGACAATATAATACTTAGACATTGCATTGACAAAATATGTATTTTTAAAATATGTATTTTTTTGGTAATTAATTCAAAGGCAAAATTTCAGCTGCACATACATTCTCAACAAAGAATAATACATTTTAAATCCATTTAATATAGGAAAGAGACAACTGAAGATTGCAACATGTAATATTTATTATTGCTCCCATCTGTCACAATGTTAACTTTTTCAAATGCTTTAAAACAGCCATCGATGTTCAAAGTGTCCAACCTACAAATGAAATAAAAACAGACCACGTCAACTACAATAACATCCTCAGTAAAGGTTACATAAATATTTTTTTCTTGCTATGACTAACATATGTTGTTGTTTATCTACAGTGCATTCGGAAAGTATTCAGACTCCTTGACTTTTTCCAAATTGATTAATAACTTCTTATGGCTGGGGGCAGTATTGAGTAGCTTGGGTGAATAAGGTGCCCAGAGTAAACTGTCTGCTACTCAGGCCCAGTTGCTAATATATGCATAGTATTAGTATATTTGGATAGAAAACACTCTGAAGTTTCTAAAACTGTTTGAATGATGTATGTGAGTATAACAGAACTCATATGGCAGTCAAAAACCTGAGAAAAAATCCAACCCGGAAGTGGGAAATCTGAGGTTTGTAGTTTTTCAACTCTTTGCCTATCGAATATATAGTGTCTATGGGGTCATATTGCACTTCCTAAGGCTTCCACTAGATGTCAACAGTCTTTAAAACCTTGTTTGATGCTTCTACTGTGGAGGGGGGAATGGGATATGAATGAGTCAGAGGTCTGCCAGAGTGGCATGAGCTGGTCAAGCTTGCACTTGCGAGAGGTAGCTTGCGTTCCATTGCAATTCTACAGACAAACCGGAATTTTCCGGTTGAAACATTGAAGATTTATGTTAAAACCATCCTAAAGATTGATTCTATACATCGTTTGACATGTTTCTACGGACTGTAACGGAACTTTTTTACTTTTCACCTGGCCTGCGCATCATGCATTTGGATTACTGGGCTAAACGCGAACAAAAAGGAGGTATTTGGACATAAATTGACTTTATCGAACAAATCAAACATTTGTCGAACTGGGATTCCTGGGAGTGCATTCTGATGAAGATCAAAGGTAAGTGAATATTTATAATGCTATTTCCTTTAGCTGGAAAAATGGCTGTGTTTTTCTGTGACTAGGTGCAGACCTAACATAATCGTTTGGTGTGCTTTCGTCATAAAGCCTTTTTTAAATCGGACATTGTGGTGGGATTAACAATAAATGTATCTTTAAAATGGTGTAAAATACTTCTATGTTTGAGGCATTTTAATTATGAGATTTGTCACAGGCCGGCTCATAGCCTGTGGCAAAAATGAGGGGACGCGAACAACAGGTATTGGCCAATTAAAAAATGTTCTTTATTGTAAACAAAACTATTAACTTTAAACTAAGAAAAATGAATGAGGTGTGGAAGTATCATAATGTAAGGTGTATGTAAAGTGCATGGGATGCGTGAATCTGTGTGTGTGAATGACTGAGTGAAAACTATGCAAAACTACAAAAGAACAAACAAAACAGGTTCATACCTGGAGGAGCAAAGCGAGAGAGAGAGAGAGAGAGAGAGGTGATTAGTGACAGTTTAAATACCTTGAGCCCAGGTGACTCCAATTACTAACGACCATCCTCTGCCTGCAGGAGGAACCGCCCCTGCACTACAGAGGAGGAGCCGTGACAGATTTCTGTTGTTTTGAATTTGGCGCCCTGCACTTCCACTGGCTGTTGTCATATCGATCCTGTTAGCGGGATTCAAGCCATAAGAAGTTGTTCCCTCCCCCTCGTCAATCTACACACTACCCCATAATGACAAAGTAAAAACAGGTTTTTCAAATTTTTTTCTGCAAATTAACAATTAAAGCTAAAATATAACATTTACATAAGCATTCACTGGCGGCAGGTAGCCTAGTGGTTAGAGCATTGGGCCAGTAACTGAGAGGTTGCTAGATCGTATCCCCGAGCTGAGAGTCTTCTTTGCGTATGACGCTACAAGCTTGGCACACCTGCATTTGGGGAGTTTCTCCCATTCTTCTCTGTGGATTCTTTCAAGCTCTGTCAGGATGGATGGGGAGTGTCTCTCCAGAAACGTTTGATCAGGTTCGAGTCCGGGCTCTGGCTGGGCCACTCAAGGAAAGATTACATATTTTATACATTATACATATACATGTTATATTTAATTAATGTAATTAATTAAGGCTCCATCGAGTAACACCAAGGTCCGTATTGACAAATAATCTCTGAGAGTAGGGGTGCTGCTCTAGGACACATTTTGCCTTTTAGATTATAATGAATGGACAGAGGGGGTCCTGATCCTTGATCAGAAGTCCTACTCGGAGATGCTTTGTGAATAAATGCAAGACCAGCAGAATAATTAGGCTACATCTCATATTTTAGCCTACAATATGACATTTCAATATGAAACCACATTTTATCAAGACCCTGATGGAACAGGTGTGATCGTACTGGGTTGGAACAAAAGCGTGCACCTCCTGCTGGTCTCCAGGACCTTGAAGACAGTTTTGGTGACCACTTCCTTACATTATATGATCTTTACAGTTGTACAGGCTTTGTACATTATTAATTAATCCCAATATTCTACACAAAAAGGGAGAAATAAACCAATGCCAAGAGTTGACCTTGCATAGTCATTCAAAAACGTGCACAACGCCATGAAACACACACACAAACACACACACAACAGTAGGTTATAGCCCTGTCAACACTCTTCAGGAAAAATATCCTGATATCGTAGCCTAAACCAAGGAACTATAGTCACGTATTATTTTTAATTTTCCCCTTGAAAAGAAAACGACAAATAATAGAAAGTTCCAACAAATCATGTTCTCGTTGCTTGTGAACATTGCATCACCAGCAGACAACTGTAGGGTGAACGTTGGTTACGTCATTGTGAAAATGAAAGTAGAAAGATCAGAGTAGTGACGCTGACGTCTCCCATTCACTTTTCATTTGAAGCGCAACAGCAGAGTACTTTCCGGAGCTGCGGAACAATATTTCGGACTAACTTTGAAGGAAACCCACAAAAGTAATGTCTTATATGGCTACATTTCTTAAGAAGTATGGATTTTATTTAGACTGACAATATTGTTATCCGATTTTTTTTATCGGTTCACGCAAAGTTATTAGCACTTGAAAGCACAGCTCGCGTATAGCCTGTTATCGCTAATAGCCTAGCCGATATTTACATTCGAAGTTTGATGTTTACATACACGTTAGCCAAATACATTTAAAATCAGTTTTTCACAATTCCTGACATTTAACCCAAGTAAAAATTCCCTGTTTTAGGTATGTTAGTATCACCACCTTATTTTAAGAATGTGAAATGTCAGAATAATAGTAGCGATAATGATTTATTTCAGCTTTATTTCTTTCATCACATTCCCAGTGGGTTTACATACACTCAATTCGTATTTGGTAGCCTTGCCTTTAAATTGTTTAACTTGGGTCAAATGTTTCTGGTAGCCTTCCACAACGAATTTTGTGAATTCTGGCCCATTCCTCCTGGCAGAGCTGGTGTAACTGAGTCAGGTTTGTAAGGTCTCCTTGCTCGCACACGCTCTTTCAGGTCTGCCCACAAATTTTCTATGGAATTGAGGTCAGGGCTTTGTGATGGCCACTCCAATACCTTGACTTTGTTGTCTTTAAGCCATTTTGCCACAACTTTGGAAGTATGCTTGGGGTCATTGTCCAATTGGAAGACCCATTTGCGACCAATTTAACTGATGTCTTGAGATGTTGCTTCAATATATCCACATCATTTTCCTGCCTCATGATGCCATCTATTTTGTGAATTACACCAGTGCCTCCTGCAGCAAAGCACCCCCACAACATAATGCTGCCACCCCTGTTCTTCACGTTCCGAATGGTGTTCTTCAGCTTTTTTATGGCGGTTTTGGGCACCTATACAACTTTCATTCATTCCATGGAGATACTATTACATTATTAGAATTCCTAATTCTATGGTTCCAACCCATCTATGAAATTGTGTTCCTCAATCAATAACGTAATAGGAACAATATCCACAGAATAGACTGAAAAGGTGCACAGTGAATTCACTAACCCAAGCCCAGCTCATTTAATCCCTACCATTGTGTTGCTGAGTTATCATAATGCATCAGCAAATGTATATTATCCCGGGGGTATTGGAAGACAACATGTAAGTATGTCGCTCTTACTGCCCTGAATGATCCTACAGCTATTGTATGCAGCAATCATATTCCTATGTACCAGAGTTCTACTGTTAGCACTGAGGTGGTGTACCCTAGCAGGAAGTCCACCGTGTGCAGCTCACCCTCCACTAACATAAATTACCCAAATCAAATCAAGCATGTCTACCTCTGCCAAGCCTCCCAGTAAAGTGTTACAGATAGCCCACGTTAACTTTGTACCTTATGAAACATGGTTAACAAAATCAATAATAACCTAGTTCAGCGTATCAATCAACCTACCTGGGTAGTTACAAACAGCACGGGATTGAAATCATCAGCATGTATTGAGCATATCTTTACGAATACTGCAGAAATTTGTTTAAAAAGCAGTATCCAAATCCATCAGACGACGTGATCACAATATAGTAGCCATATTTAGGAAAACCAGAAGGCTGGGCCTAATGTAGTGCATAACAGGTCATACAATAATATTTGTAGCGATTCCTTTGTTGTTGATTTAAATAATATTTGTTGGTTCGTGATGTGTAAAGAGGAGCAACCAGACCTGCCTTAATTTTGCTGGACCCCAGGAAGATCCATAATACATACAAATACAAGCAGTGAGGTGAAATGGCCAAACTTTATACTTCATTCAACACTATCAGTCTCTCTATTAATAACATCTACTTTGATTTCAAGGATGTGCAATGTAAACGCTGAGCAGCCATGTGTTTCAAATTGCAGTCCCTGATTAAAAGAGAGTCTACAGACTAAATGTGTGAGCAAAATGTGGCCTCTGTGAAACACCTATTGAAACAATGGGTCTTCAAAAAAACGATTTTGGTTATCCCTACACAGAGTCTGAAAGTATGGTGTGCAATGTCCATAGTTATATTGAACATGGCCCTCATTTAATAAGGCAGAGCCCTGCACCACTATATTACAGAGTTATTTGTTTTTCATATTCAATATTTCCGGCTGAATAATTGCTTACTGTTATCATGAAATGCATTGATTGCTCCAATGTAATTCTTTGCAGAGACATGTATGAAAACTGTTCACTTTCATGACGTTTCTCTGATTAATTTCACAATAGCATAATTAAGAATCACCCATTGAAAATGGGGGCTTATAAATGGAACCATTCAACCTTCTTCACAGTGTTTGCCCTGTACACCTTGTCAGAACCGTAGGATTACACCCGGCCATCCGGGGTGTTAAAAGCATCTAAGCATGATGCCCACAATCTAAGCTTGATGCCTTCAATCTCACACAAATTATTAATGAACCCACCAGGTACAACCCCAAATCCGTAAACACGGGTACCCTCATAGATATCATCCTAACCAACTTGCCCTCCAAATACACCTCTGCTGTTTTCAACCAAGATCTCAGCGATCACTGCCTCATTGCCTGCATCCGTAATGGGTCTGCTAACGACCACCCCTCATCACTGTCAAACGCTCACTAAAACACTGCAGCTATCTTTCTAATCTTCTCTCCAGACCTGACTGCCCTTGACCAGCACAAAAACATCCTGTGGAGTTCTGCATTAGCATCGAACAGCCACCGTGATATGCAACTTTTCAGGGAAGTTAATATATACACAGGCAGTTAGGAAAGCTAGGGGTAGCATTTTCAAGCAGAAATGTTCATCCTGTAGCACAAACTCAAAAAGTTCTGGTACACTGTAAAGTCCATGGAGAATAGAGCACCTCCTCCACTATAGTTGAGAATTTCAATAGGCCCTTTTCTATGGCTGGCCATGCTTTCCACCTGGCTACCCCTATCCCGGTCAACAGCCCTGCGCTCCCCACAGCAACTCGCCCAAACCTCCCCCACTTCTCCTTCACCCAAATCCAGATAGCTGATGTTCTGAAAGAGCTGCAAAATCTGGACCCCCACATATCAACCGGGCTAGACAGTTTGGAGCCTCTCTTTCTAAAATTATCTGCCGAAATTGTTGCAACTCCTATTACTAGCCTGTTCAACCTCTATTTCGCATCGTCTGACATTTCCATAGATTGGAAAGCTGCCGCGGTCATCCCCCTCTTCAAAGGGGGAGACAATCTAGACCCAAACTACTACAGACCTATCTATATCTATTCTACCCTGCCTTTCTAAGGTCTTCGAAAGCCAAGTTAACAAACAGATCACCAATCATTTATAATCCCACCGCACTTTCTCCGCTATGCAATCTGGTTTCAGAGCTGGTCATGGATACACCTCGGCCACGCTCAAGGTCCTAAATTATATCATAACCGCAGTCGATAAGAGACATTACTGTGCAGCCGTATTCATCGACCTGGCTAAGGCTTTCGACTCTGTCAATCACAACATTCTTATTGGCAGACTCGACAGCCTTTGTTTCCCAAATGATTGCCACGCCTGGTTCACCAACTACTTCTCTGATACTTCTCTGAGAGTTCAGTATGTCAAATCGGAGGGCCTGTTGTCCAGACATCTGGCAGTCTCCATGGGAGTGCCACAGGGTTCAATTCTTGGGCCGACTCTCTTCTCTGTATACATCAATGATGTCGCTCTTGCTGCGAGTGATTCTTTGATCCACATCTACGCGGACGACATAGTTCAGTATTCCTCTGGCCCTTCTTTGGACACTGTGCTAACTAACCTCCAGACGAGATACTATGCCATTACAACTCTCCTTCCGTGGCCTCCAACTGCTCTTAAATGCAAGTAAAACTAAAAGCATGCTCTTCAACCGATCGCTGCCCGCACCTGCCCGCCTGTCCAGCATCACTACTCTGGATGGTTCTGACTTAGAATATGTGGACAACTACAAATACCTAGGTGTCTGGTTAGACTGTAAACTCTCCTTCCTGACTAACATTGAACATCTCCAATCCAAAATTAAATCTAGAATTGGCTTCCTATTCCGCAACAAAGCATCCTTCATTCATGTTGCAAACATACCCTCGTAAAACTGACCATCCTACCGATCCTCGACTTCGGTGATGACATTTACAAAATAGCCTCCAACACTCTACTAAACAAATTGGATACAGTCTATCACAGTGCCATCCATTTTGTCACCAAATCCCCATATACTACCCACCACTGCGACCTGTATGCTCTCATTGGCTGGCCCTCATTTAATACTCATCGCCAAACCCACTGACTCCAGGTCATCTACAAGTCTCTGCTAGGTAAAGCCCCCACCTTGTCTCAGCTCACTGGTCACCACAGCAGCATCCACCCATATCACGCGCTCCAGCAGGTATATCTCACTGGTCACCCTCAAAGCCAATTCTTTCTTCGGCCGCCTCTCCTTCCAGTTCTCTGCAGCCAATGACTGGAACGAACTGCTAAAATCACTAAAGCTGGAGACTCTTACCACCCTCACTAGCTTTAAGCACCAGCTGTCAGAGCAGCTCACAGATCACTGCACCTGTACATAGCTCATCTGGAAATAGCCCATCTATCTCATCCCCATACTGTATTTATTTATCTTGCTCCTTTGCACCCCAGTATCTCTACTTGCACATTCATCTTCTGCACATTCTACCATTCCAGTGTTAATAATTTGCTATATTGTAATTACTTCGCCACCATGGCCTATTTATTGCCTTACCTCTCTTATCCTACCTCATTTGCACATGCTGTATATAGATTTTTCTACTGTATGTTTGTTTATTCCATGTGTAACTCTGTGTTGTTGTGTGTGTCGAACTGCTTTGCTTTATCTTGGCCAGGTCGCAGTTGCAAATGAGAACTGGTTCTCAACTAGCCTACCTGGTTAATTAAAGGTGAATTATTTTTGTTAAATAAACATGACCTACTAACAGCTCACTAAACAATATACACGTAGTATTACTTTATTAGCTACAGTATACGTATCTCCCTGGCATGTTACATTTTTTATGCAGAAGCATACAGTACAAGCATACAGTACATTTTTGAACTCACCTTGTTGTGCTGTGCTCACGTGAACAGGAAGGTGGCGCAGTGGTCCTTAGAGGGCAAATTCAAAGTCATTCAAGTCTGGAATTGTTTGGATTTATGGTGCTTTCAAGACAACTGGGAACTCAGAAAAAAAAACATGTCTTAACATGACGTCAGTAATCTTCACATCGGAGCTCTCGTTAGAGGCCCGAGTTCCCAACTTGCAAGTTAGATGACCGTTCAAAACGTATTTTCCTAGTTTTTTTTCAGAGTTTCGAGTTGTCTTGAACGCTCTGAAGTCTGACATTTCACAGTTCAGAGTTGCCAGTTGTTTTGAACACTGCAGAAGTCGTGCTGTATTGAAAGCATGGCCAATGTTGAATGTTTATCCCTTTAAACGTGGAAAAGGGAACGTTAAACCCAGATTTACCACACACCCACTCCACTGAATAGCAGGCTAGTAACTGATTTGAAATGCTTGCAGATAGCCACAGATTCCTTCCAAACCACTCATTGCTGAATTTGCGATTTCCAACTTCTTGTGTAGTGTTTGTTTGTGGCTGGCTGCCACAACACCACTGAAATGACCGAGCTAGGCTAAAAGACCTGCATTTTGGAACTGCCTTACTCAAGAAAGCAAAAAAGAGACCATGTTTGTATGCAGCTTTATTAACGCAATGATTGTTGTTATTGTTTTTTTACATTGTTTACATACTGATATGTGAAATGTATTGATGCCTAAATAACGAGTAAAACAGGCAACAACAAAAAAAGTTAATCAAATGTGAACTTTTTTGTTGTTGTGGTTAAACAAACCGATCGCCACTGGTTGGCACAGCACCTGCTGTGGTTGAATTGATTGTTGAAAAAAAAACTATATACATATTGTGTGCGCTCCAGGAACATAGCGCATGCGCATGGGAGATCACTCGAGTGGAGGTTCTCGACAACCTGGTGCAGTTCAAGAAATTCCTCGACAGCAGAGTCAAGCCATGAGGAAGAAGAGGTCAGTTGGAAAACCACATAATCATCATTGGAGACATGTGACATGTTTCTGAGCCCGGCTAATAGATTGACAGCTGATATATTTATTTATTTATAAACATTGGTTGACTGACAATTATATGTGCAGACTATGTATTTAAACCTTTATAACAAAATCAAATAATTATAATTTTTATTAATTCATTTATATATTCAGTCATTCATCCTTTCATTCTTTCATGCATTTATTTGTTTATAGACTGACTTTTTAAAGGAGTAGTCTGCTGTTCAAACAATACCAACACGGTCAATTAACCAATATTTTTCTCAATAGCTGAGAATTGGGGTTGGAGAAAAGTAATCATTGTCAAATAACGAAGGATGAAAGGAATGTCCATCTACGAGATTAAAGCTTCGGGCTAGTTTGAACTACATTTGGAAGCTGTACCGTGTTTTTTTGTGTGTTTTTTTAAAAACATTTACATGGTTTCAAACAATGTCATAAACATTTCTTATTTTGGCTTCTGATGAGTTAAGACAGTAATTGAACTAAACTCATGAGGATTTCAAAAATGATTAACCTACGATAATGTTATCACAACACATTGGTAAATTGGTTTATTCTTGCAGGCCTGCTAGTCTCTCCGAGCGACGAAAAATTCAAATATTCATTCTAGCCTTGAAATGGTTGATTATCCACCTGACTCTGTTCTGTTCTGCTTATACACGGCAGCATCTGAACTGTGCATGTGAACGCAATTCATGCACTAGCACACACATTTTTTCACCTGTCCACTATTTGATGTGTACAATTTGATGCTCAACATAGCTCATTATTATACCTCAATTTATTTTATTTTATTATAGGACGTTTTATATAACCAATGCCTTCACTCTCTGTACCACAATGTTTCATTTGTGGATACTATTCCAATACAGTTCACTTTTTGATATTGATATGACATGTTTCCAGAGCATGTTTACAAGAACACACAGGTAAGATACTGAAGTGTATCATGTAGCAAGATTTGGATAGAACAAACTAGAGAGTTTGATTATTTTCAAATTTCAAAATGATCAATTGGAAGTTTAACCATGGAATTTATGAGACATCCTAATGCTTAAAACGTTGTTTTCTATTGTACAGGGCGAGGACGTCTCTGTGGTTGCATTAGAGGCTTTGGAGTATATGGCCCAATTATTTAACAGCCTGACTCTTGTCACATGGAATAAAGAAACACGGATCCTGTTCAAAAACAGATGACCTAGTTAAGTTAAAAGAAATTGGAGGGATGCGTAAGTATGATCCCTCATGTTGTAGCCTAAGTTATATTTGGGGCGCAGACAATAATTGGCACAGGTCTTTATTTTGTGATTTAATCTAAGCGATATATATTTATTTTTTCTGTACTTTTCTTAATTAAGACGGAACTAATTCACTCACAACCATTTTCTATTGTCTTCAGGTCGGGTTTGGTGTTGGGGCATCCTCTGGAGATGGAGGTTCAGTGACTTCAGGCAAAGGGTCTCTGAAAACGTATTTCAACAAGCTGAACACTACCTTGAAACAGAAGGTTTCCAATATCAAATGCACTCGAAAATAGGCTAAATTAATCAGAGGAAAAGTTCTAGATCACCACAAATCGGAGGAATTTCGCTGAAACTTGGAACTTCCAAGCGCCGTGTCGTCGGATGCGTTGGCATGTGAGCATGTGAGATCGTGGGAGAGGAGCTTAGCTACAAACTGGTGCAGTTTAAAAAAATCATTGACAGTCATGGTCAAGTTATGACGAAGTCGACTGCAGAGTCAAGCGGTGAGGAAGAAGCGGTCTGTTGGACAACCTCATAATCATCATTGGAGACATGTGACATAACCTTGAGGCTGGCTAATAGATAGATGGATGATATTTTTACTGACTGACTGATTTGTTTATATGTGAAGGCTTTGTATTTATTTATTATAACACTATTAAATGACATAATACATGCATCTATTATCATATAGTTTTTTTTCATTAATTTATATATTCAGTCATTCGTTTATTCATCCATTCAGTCTCATGCATTCATTTGTTTATAGGCAATCTACAGTTAAATTAAACACCATAGTGGTCACTCAACCACTATTCTGGTAAATGAGGGATGTGGGTCGAGAAAAGTAACCGCTGTCAGAGAGCTATTGATTCAAGTAATGACCATCCAAGAGATCAACATGACAGTTTCAAATACATTTTCAAGCTTTACAGGGTTTGTTTAGATGCATATTGTTTCAAACAATGTAATAAAAAGGTACATTTTGGGTTCTGTTGAGTTAAGACACGTGAACTGAGCTCATTGGGCCTTTAAAAGTTATATATTATCCAAGAGTCAATGGGTAGCCTGTGTATCATTCATTCAAAAGTCCTAAATTAAATGTAGCATTCGCAGAAATTGCCCCTTTAACTAAGCATATCCAAGACGATGAAAAATAGTGTTATTGGGAATTAGGTTTTTTTCTACTAAACCCACGACAATGTTATCAAAACACATTAGCACATTGGTTTATTTAGTCTCTCGTAAGTAATAACGTAAGTCTCGTTTAGTCTCTCGTAAGTAATCTCTCTCTCTCTCTCCTTCTCCTTCTCGTTTGAGCCGATGAGTTCATTTTTTTAACCTACTTAAGACAATGTTCCTCCTATGAAGGAAACTGATGAGAGGGAAGTGAAAAGAGAAATCCGGTCTTGCGGTTCACTTGGCAAAACTTTCCCAAATTCATTCATTTCAACTCTTAATTTAGCGAGGCACCCTTTCACTTTGTGTACATCCATTCAATCCTCACTATTTAAGATAATCCGCAGATATGGGATCAGAACACAAACCAAATTCTGACTGGAGGAAATTTGCAATATACTGGCAACAGGTAAATCAACAACATGCTATCATTTGATCATTGATTCAGGCTTCAATTAATTAATTATTTTCAGGATTATATTCAACTAACAATTACCATCTGTTGCAGATCATCTAACTACCATAAAAATGGCAATTCAGACTATCACTTGGATGAGCGCCTTCCTCTGCCTCGCGCAGGTTTTCTCGATGCCCATGCCTTGCCAGCTACAAGGACAGCTGCTGCGAACAACCCACAACCTACTGAGAGACATGGTAGATTTTATAAATTACTTTTGACTTGAGATGTATTATCCAACTATGTTTAACTGAATAGCTCAACATGAAAAATGTGTTTTCTCCTTCTTTCAGGGGGGTCATTTTCCTCTGGAGTGCCTGCTGGAGAATGTCTTCATGGCATTCCCAGCCACCTCATTTGCAACCTCCGGGGCGCCACAGGTAAGGGCAAGCGAGCATATTCAAGAGTTCTTCACAGCATGAAATAGTATTTGCAACCATTAGGATTAGAAAGTAGAACACTTTACACGGCCATTTATGTTTATTGAAATTATTGTTGTTGTCCGTTTCAGTTGAGCAGCAGTGCTGCTAAGGCTATTTATGAGACATTGAAGAACATCGACACATTGTTCGGAACTGACGAACTGCCGACAATGTGGGACCAACAGAAGTTGGAGTATTTTCAGAACATTATCTACCGTCAGATTGAAGAGAGCGAGTGTGTGAGTACCTACCTAGGCCAATACAGATAGCTTAACTGTTTAAGTGTGGTATGGTGACATTTGAATTATTTTATTCTTGTGTCAGATGATGGGGAGTGTGGTTATCTAGTCAGGGCAAAGATGCTGAATACCTACTTTAGGAACATCGCGGCAGTCATAAAATAAAAAGTAGGGTACAAGCAAATACACTATAATGGATGCATTTTAATTATCATTCATCGCCTGCCTCTTTCTTCCTTTCTGGCAGATGAGCAGTGTGGATACAAGTGATTATCCCATCAGGGCAGAGGGCCTGAAGACATACTTTGGGAACATTGCAGCAGTTTTAAAAGAGAAGGTAGGATATAGTTTGAAAACAAATAGACACATTGTTTTGATAATATCTCTACATAGGATAATATTACCCTACATTGCCCTAACAATTTATTTTTATTTTCACAGAATTTCAGTTACTGCGCCTGGGAAGTGGTTCGAAAAGAACTCCTGTACACCCTAGAATTCATTCTGAAACACAACTCTGACAGCCTTCTGTGGTCCAACAGAACATGAATTTGAACTTGCAGATCTTTTTTTACTAATGTGTTTTACAATTGTGCTTGATTTTTAAAGCCTTCTATTCTACAATCATGCAATGTGCAATGTCAAACAGCAATATCATACATGTATTTATTTATGTATTTATTTATCAAGGTTATTTATTGATGTAGGCCTATTTATGAATCTATTTATCTATTTGAAAATCGTGCCTTTTGTTGCTCTTCATCAAATGTTAAGTTAATAAAATAAAAAATACTTTTAAATATTGGTAATCTCAGTGCTCATTCTGTATCCAAGTCCAAGGTGTGATTTTATGTAGTTATTTTCTATTTCACCTTTATTTAACCAGGTAGGCCAGTTCAGAACAAATTATCATTTACAACTGCGACACTGCCAAGATAAAGCAAAGCAGTGCGACAAAAGCAACAACACAGAGTTACACATAAACAAACGTACAGTCAATAACACAATAGAAAAATCTATGTGCAGTGTGTGAAAATGTAGAAGAGTATGGGAGATAAGACAATAAACAGGCCATAGAGGCAAAATTATTACAATTTAGCATTAACAATGGAGTGATAGACGTGCAGATGATGATGTGCAAGTGGACATACTGGGGTGCAAAAGAGCAAGAGGGTAAGTAATAATATGGGGATGAGGTAGTTTGCTTTGCTATTTACAGATTGGCTGTGTTCAGCTGCAGTGATCGGTAAGCTGCTCTGACAGCTGATGCTTAAAGTTAGAGAGGGAGACATGTGTCTCCAGCTTCAGTGATTTTTGCAATTAATTCCAGTCATTGGCAGCAGAGAACTGGAAGGAATGGCGGCTAAAGCAAGTGTTGGCTTTGGGGATGACCAGATGACCAAATATACCTGCATATACCTGCTGGAGGGCGTGCTAAGGGTGGGTGTTGCTATGGTGACCAGTGATCTGGGATAAGGCGGGACTTTACCTAGCAAAAACGTATAGAAAACCTGGAGCCAGTGGGTTTGGCAACGAATATGTAGTGAGGGCCAGCCAGCGAGAGCATACAGGTCGCAGCGGTGGGTAGTATATGGGGCTTTGGTGACAAAACGGATGGCGCTGTGATAGACTATATTCAGTTTGCTAAGTAGAGTGTAAGAGGATATTTAGTAAATGACATCGCCGAAGTCAAGGATTGGTAGGATAGTCAGTTTTACGAGGGTATGTTTGGTGGCATGGGTGATGGAGGCTTTGTTGTGAAGTAGGACGCCGATTCTAGATTTAGTTTTGGGTTGGAGATGCTTAATGTGAGTCTGGAAGGAGAGTTTACAGGCTAACCAGACACCTAGGTATTTGTAGTTGTTTCACATAATTCTAAGTCAAAACCGTCCAGAGTCGTGTTGCTATTAATGCAAGAGGGTGCGGCAGCAATCGATGGAAGAGCATGCACTTAGTTTTACTAGCAATTAAAAGCAGTTGGAGGCCACGGAATGAGTGTTGTATGGCGTTGAAGCTCGTTTGGAGGTTTGTTAGCACAGTGTCCAAACAAGGACTAGATGTCTACAGAATGGTGTCGTCTGCGTAGAGGTGGATCAGAGAATCATCAGCAGCAAGAGCTACATCATTGATATATTCATAGAAAAGAGTCAGCCCGAGAATTTAACCTTGTGGCACCCCCATAGCGGACATTAAGATTTGTATTAAACATGCTCAGGACATATGTACGGATGGCAGTACAATTAGTCCTATAGCCAGCCTACTAATCCATAAAGGAAAGCCATTAAAACAAGTCAAATGTATCTTCTCAAAATGTAGATATATTCAAATGCTTTTTTTCAATTAAGTGTGTTTTATCACTGGACAGGGCTGGCCTGGTTTGGACAGGGCTGGCCTGTTTTGAACAGTGTACTTTGAGCACCTATACAACTTCCGTTCCAACCATGGAGATACTATTACATTATTAGAATTGCTAATTCTACGCTTCCAACCCATCTATGAAATTGTGTTCCACAATCAATAACGTATTAGGAGTAATATTCGCCGAATAGAATGCAAAAGTGCACAGTGTATTCTGTTATCATGAAATGCTTTGCTCCAATGTAATTCTTTGCATAGACATGTACGAAAACTGTTCACTGTCTTTACGTTTTTCATGATTCATTTCACAATAGCATAATTAAGAGTCACCCGTTGAAAATTGGGGCTTATCAAGGGAATCATTCAACCTTCTTCACAGTGTTTTCCCTGTACACCAAGTCAGAACCGAAGGATTAAAAAACGGGGCATATAAGCAGACAATGAACGATCTAAAAATATTTGATTACTCAAGAAAGCAAAAAAGAGACCATTTTTGTATGCAGCTTTATTAACTCAATGATTGTTGTTGTTTTTCTACATTGTTTACAAACTGATATGTGAAACTTATTGATGCCAAAATAGCAAGTAAAACAGGCAACAACAAAAAAAAGTTAAACAAATGTAATTTTTCTGCTGTTGTGGCTAAACTTTTTTTGTTGTAGTTAAACATATGGGGCTCAAAACAGGTGGGGTACGGTTGGAAAACCGGTCGCCACTGGGTGGGTCCAATATCAAATGCTCTCGAATAGAGGCTAAATGAATCTGAGCAAATTGTAAATCACCACAAATAGGATGCATTTTGCTGCCACAAATCACATATGAAACTGGGAACTTCCAAGCGCCTTTGTGGTGTCATAGGACGCCTTGGCAGCGCACCTGCTGTGGTTGAGTTGAGTGAAGACATAAAATATATATATATATTGTGTGCTCTCCAGGAACGTAGCGCATGCGCATGGGAGATCACGCGAGTGGAGGTTCGCGACAACCTGGTGCAGTTCAAGAAATTCCTCGACAGCAGAGTCAAGCCATGAGGAAGAAGAGGTCTGTTGGAAAACCACATAATCATCATTGGAGACATGTGACATGTTTCTGATCCCGGCTAATAGATTGACAGCTGATATATTTACTGACTGAATGATTTATTTATAAACATGTGAAGGCTATGAAGTTGTTCCTTTATAATAAAATCAAATAATTATTCTCTCATCATTTTTATTAATTCGTTTATATATTCAGTCATTCATCCTTTCATTGTTTCATGCATTCATTTGTTTATAGACTGACTTTTTAAAGGAGCAGTCTGCTCTTTAAACAATACCAAAACGGTCAATGAACCACTATTTTTCTCAATAGCTGTGGATTGGAGAAAAGTAATCATTGTCAAAGAACTAAGGATGAAAGGAATGTCCATCTACGAGATTAAAGTTATGGGCTAGTTTGAACTGCATTTGGAAGCTGTACCTTGTTTTACCTACGTGTTTTACCTACGATAATGTTATCACAACACATTGGTAAAGTGGTTTATTCTTGCAGGTCTGCTAGTCTCCCCGAACGACGAAAAATTCAAATATTCATGCTAGCCTTTAAATGGTTGAGTATCTACCTGACTCTGTTCTGTTCTGCTTATACACGGCAGCATCTGAACTGTGCATGTGGACGCAATTCATGCACTAGTGCGTTATTTTTGCACCTGTCCACTATTTGATGTGCAAAATTTGATACTCAATATATCTCATTATTAGACCTCAATTTATTTTATTTTATTATAGGACGTTTTATATAACCAATGCCTTCACTCTCTGTACCACAATGTTTCATTTATGGATACTATTCCAATACAGTTCAGTTTTTGATATTGATATGACTTTATTTCAGGGTGGACAATTTCCAGTTCTGTTTCCGTAAAGAAAAGTCGAGCGCATGTTTCCAGAGCATGTTTACAAGAACACACAGGTAAGATACTGAAGTGTATCATGTAGCAAGATTTGGATAGAATCAACTAGAGAGTTTGATGTTTTTCCATTTCAAAATGATAAATTGGAAGTTTAACCATGGAATTTATGAGACATCCTAATGCCTAAAACGTTGTTTTCTTTCATACAGGGCGAGGACGTCTCTGTGAATGCATTAGAGGCTTTGGAGTATATGGCCCAATTATTTAACAGCCTGACTCTTGTCACATGGAACAAAGAAACACTGAACCTGTTCAAAAACAGATGACCTAGTTAAGTTAAGAAATTGGAGGGATGCGTAAGTATGATCCCGCATCTTGTAGCCTAAGTTATATTTGGGGGGCAGACAATAATTGGCACAGGTCTTTATTTTGTGATTTAATCTAAGCGATATATTTTTTTATGTACTTTTCTTAAGAGGGAACTAATTCACTCACAACCATTTTCTATTGTCTTCAGGTCGGGTTTGGAGTTGGAGCATCCTCTGGAGATGGAGGGTCAGTGACTTCAGGCAAAGGGTCTCTGAAAACGTATTTCAACAAGCTGAACACAATCTTGATACAGAAGGTTTCCAATATCAAATGCACTCGAAAATAGGCTAAATTAATCAGAGGAAAAGTTCTAGATCACCACAAATCGGAGGAATTTCGCTGAAACTTGGAACTTCCAAGCGCCGTTTTTTTGTGTGTCGTCGGATGCGTTGGCGCAGCACCTGCTGTGGTTGAGTTGACTGAAAAAAATGCATGTCTTGTATGCGCTCCAGGAACACAGCGCATGAGCATGTGAGATCGTGGGAGAGGAGCTTCGCTACAAACTGGTGCAGTTTTAAAAATTCCTTGACACCATGGTCAAACTGTGACGAAGTCGACTGCAGAGTCAAGCGGTGAGGAAGAAGCGGTCTGTTAGACAACCTCATAATCATCATTGGAGACATGTGACATGTCCTTGAGGCTGGCTAATAGATAGATGGATGATATTTTTACTGACTGACTGATATGTTTATATGTGAAGGCTTTGTATTTATGTATTATAACACTATTAAATGACATAATACATGCATCTATTATCATATAGTGTTTTTCCATTCATTTATATATTCAGTCACCCATTTATTCATCCATTCAGTCTCATGCATTCATTTGTTTATAGGCAATCTACAGTTAAATTAAACACCATAGTGGTCACTCAACCACTATTCTGGTAAATGAGGGATGTGGGTCGAGAAAAGTAACCGCTGTCAGAGAGCTATTGATTCAAGTAATGACCATCCAAAAGATCAACTTTATAGTTTCAAATACATTTTTAAGCTATACAGTGTTTGTTTAGATGTATATTGTTTCAAACAATGTAATAAAAAAGTACATTTTGGGTTCTGTTGAGGATAAGACACGTGAACTGAGCTCATTGTGCCTTTAAAAGTTATATATTATCCAAGAGTCAATGGGTAGCCTGTGTATCATTCAGTTAAAAGTCCTAAATTAAATGTAGCATTCGCAGAAATTGCCCCTTTAACTAAGCATATCCAAGACGATGAAAAATAGTGTTATTAGGAATTAGGTATTTTTCTACTAAACCCACGACAATGTTATCAAAACACATTAGCACATTGGTTTATTTAGTCTCTAGTAAGTAATAAATAGTCAAATGGTAATGTTAGCCTGATTATTCAGATACAGACGTCATCAAATGCTGGATGATTTCTATTTAATCATCAGTTATTATCAACAGTTTCATTCGAATGTATCGACATGAATGGGATTAACGACAGAAGATGCAAACAGAACGAGATCCATTTTAAATCATCATCTCTCACTCCCTCTGTCACATTCACACGCACGAACGCGTGTCACATAGAGTGAGAAACACACAAACATGCTAATAGCAGGTTTGTGATTAAAAAACAAACATTGTAGTAGGTCTTCCCTTAGTTCATAAAAGTGCTATTAGATAAATATTGGTGTTTATAAAGACATAAAGAGGTCTACTGCACGCATTGTAAAATTAAGGGGTCGATTATCTCTCTCTCTCTCTCTCTATTCTCTCTCTCTCTCTCTCGCTCTCTCTCTCTCTCTATGAGTTCTTTTTTTAACCTACTTAGGAAAATGTTCCTCCTATGAAGGAAAACTCGAAACATGATGAGAGGGAAGTGGAGCACACGAAAAGAGAAATCCGGTCTTGCGGTTCACTTGGCAAAACTTTCCCAAATTCATTCATTTCAACTCTTAATTTAGCGAGACACCCTTTCACTTTTTGTACATCCATTCAATCCTCACTATTTAAGATAATCCGCAGATATGGGATCAGAACACAAACCAAATTCTGACTGGAGGAAATTTGCAATATACTGGCAACAGGTAAGTCAACAACATGCTATCATTTGATCATTGCTTCGGGCTTCAATTAATTAATTATTTTCAGGATTATATTCAACTAACAATGACCATCTGTTGCAGATCATCTAACTACCATAAGAATGGCAATTCAGACTATCACTTGGATGAGCGCCTTCCTCTGCCTCGCGCAGGTTTTCTCGATGCCCATGCCTTGCCAGCTACAAGGACAGCTGCTGCGAACAACCCACAACCTACTGAGAGACATGGTAGATTTTATAAATTACTTTTGACTTGAGATGTATTATCCAACTATGTTTAACTGAATAGCTCAACATGAAAAATGTGTTTTCTCCTTCTTTCAGGGCGGTCATTTTCCTCTGGAGTGCCTGCAGGAGAATGTCTTCATGGCATTCCCAGCCACCTCATTTGCAACCTCCGGGGCGCCACAGGTAAGGGCAAGCGAGCATATTCAAGAGTTCTTTACAGCATGAAAGAGTATTTGCAACCGTTAGGATTAGAAAGTAGAACACTTTACACGGCCATTTATGTTAATTGAAATTATTGTTGTTGTCCGTTTCAGTTGAGCAGCAGTGCTGCTAAGGCTATTTATGAGACATTGAAGAACATCGACACATTGTTCGGAACTGACGAACTGCCGACAATGTGGGACCAACAGAAGTTGGAGTATTTTCAGAACATTATCTACCGTCAGATTGAAGAGAGCGAGTGTGTGAGTACCTACCTAGGCCAATACAGATAGCTTAACTGTTTAAGTGTGGTATGGTGACATTTGAATTATTTTATTCTTGTGTCAGATGATGGGGAGTGTGGTTATCTAGTCAGGGCAAAGATGCTGAATACCTACTTTAGGAACATCGCGGCAGTCATAAAATAAAAAGTAGGGTACAAGCAAATGCACTATAATGGATGCATTTTAATTATTATTCATCGCCTGCCTCTTTCCTCCTTTCTGGCAGATGAGCAGTGTGGATACAAGTGATTATCCCATCAGGGCAGAGGGCCTGAAGACATACTTTGGGAACATTGCAGCAGTTTTAAAAGAAAAGGTAGGATATAGGTTGAAAACAAATAGACACTTTGTTTTGATAATATCTCTACATAGGATAATATTGCCCTAACAATTTATTTTTATTTTCACAGAATTTCAGTTACTGCGCCTGGGAAGTGGTTCGAAAAGAACTCCTGTACACCCTAGAATTCATTCTGAAACACAACTCTGACAGCCTTCTGTGGTCCAACAGAACATGAATTTGAACTTGCAGATCTTTTTTTACTAATGTGTTTTACAATTGTGCTTGATTTTTAAAGCCTTCTATTCTACAATCATGCAATGTGCAATGTCAAACAGCAATATCATACATGTATTTATTTCTGTATTTATTTATCAAGGTTATTTATTGATGTAGGCCTACTTCTATATTTATTCATTTATTTGTCAAGGTTATTTATTGATGTAGGCCTATTTATGAATCTATTTATCTATTTGAAAATCGTGCCTTTTGTTGCTCTTCATCAAATGTTAAGTTAATAAAATAAAAAATACTTTTAAATATTGGTAATCTCAGTGCTCATTCTGTATCCAAGTCCAAGGTGTGATTTTATGTAGTTATTTTCTATTTCACCTTTATTTAACCAGGTAGGCCAGTTCAGAACAAATGATCATTTACAACTGCGACACTGCCAAGATAAAGCAAAGCAGTGCGACAAAAGCAACAACACAGAGTTACACATAAACAAACGTACAGTCAATAACACAATAGAAAAATCTATGTGCAGTGTGTGCAAATGTAGAAGAGTATGGGAGATAAGACAATAAACAGGCCATAGAGGCAAAATTATTACAATTTAGCATTAACAATGGAGTGATAGACGTGCAGATGATGATGTGCAAGTGGACATACTGGGGTGCAAAAGAGCAAGAGGGTAAGTAATAATATGGGGATGAGGTAGTTTGGTTTGCTATTTACAGATTGGCTGTGTACAGCTGCAGTGATCGGTAAGCTGCTCTGACAGCTGATGCTTAAAGTTAGAGAGGGAGACATGTGTCTCCAGCTTCAGTGATTTGTGCAATTAATTCCAGTCATTGGCAGCAGAGAACTGGAAGGAATGGCGGCTAAAGCAAGTGTTGGCTTTGCGGATGGCCAGTGAAATATACCTGCATATACCTGCTGGAGGGCGTGCTAAGGGTGGGTGTTGCTATGGTGACCACTGATTTGGAATAAGGCGGGACTTTACCTAGCAAAAACGTATAGATAACCTGGAGCCAGTGGGTTTGGCAACGAATATGTAGTGAGGGCCAGCCAGAGAGAGCATACAGGTCGCAGCGGTGGGTAGTATATGGGGCTTTGGTGACAAAACGGATGGCGCGATGATAGACTACATCCAGTTTGCTAAGTAGAGTGTAGGAGGATATTTAGTAAATGACATCGCCGAAGTCAAGGATTGGTAGGATTGTCAGTTTTACGAGGGTATGTTTGGTAGCATGGGTGATGGAGGCTTTTTTGTGAAGTAGGACGCCGATTCTAGATTTAATTTGGGGTTGGAGATGCTTAATGTGAGTCTGGAAGGAGAGTTTACAGGCTAACCAGACACCTAGGTATTTGTAGTTGTTTCACATATTCTAAGTCAAAACCGTCCAGAGTCGTGTTGCTATTAATGCAAGAGGGTGCGGCAGCAATCGATGGAAGAGCATGCACTTAGTTTTACTAGCAATTAAAAGCAGTTGGAAGCCACGGAATGAGTGTTGTATGGCGTTGAAGCTCGTTTGGAGGTTTGTTAGCACAGTGTCCAAACAAGGACTAGATGTCTACAGAATGGTGTCGTCTGCGTAGAGGTGGATCAGAGAATCATCAGCAGCAAGAGCTACATCATTGATATATTCATAGAAAAGAGTCAGCCCAAGAATTTAACCTTGTGGCACCCCCATAGCGGACATTAAGATTTGTATTAAACATGCTCAGGACATATGCACGGATGGCAGTACAATTAGTCCTATAGCCAGCCTACTAATCCATAAAGGAAAGCCATTAAAACAAGTCAAATGTATCTTCTCAAAATGTAGATATATTCAAATGCTTTTTTTCAATTAAGTGTGTTTTATCACTGGACAGGGCTGGCCTGGTTTGGACAGGGCTGGCCTGTTTTGAACAGTGTACTTTGAGCACCTATACAACTTCCGTTCCAACCATGGAGATACTATTACATTATTAGAATTGCTAATTCTACGCTTCCAACCCATCTATGAAATTGTGTTCCACAATCAATAACGTATTAGGAGTAATATTCGCCGAATAGAATGCAAAAGTGCACAGTGTATTCTGTTATCATGAAATGCATTGCTCCAATGTAATTCTTTGCATAGACATGTACGAAAACTGTTCACTGTCTTTACGTTTTTCATGATTCATTTCACAATAGCATAATTAAGAGTCACCCGTTGAAAATTGGGGCTTATCAAGGGAATCATTCAACCTTCTTCACAGTGTTTTCCCTGTACACCAAGTCAGAACCGAAGGATTAAAAAACGGGGCATATAAGCAGACAATGAACGATCTAAAAATATTTGATTACTCAAGAAAGCAAAAAAGAGACCATTTTTGTATGCAGCTTTATTAACTCAATGATTGTTGTTGTTTTTCTACATTGTTTACAAACTGATATGTGAAACTTATTGATGCCAAAATAGCAAGTAAAACAGGCAACAACAAAAAAAAGTTAAACAAATGTAATTTTTCTGCTGTTGTGGCTAAACTTTTTTTGTTGTAGTTAAACATATGGGGCTCAAAACAGGTGGGGTACGGTTGGAAAACCGGTCGCCACTGGGTGGGTCCAATATCAAATGCTCTCGAATAGAGGCTAAATGAATCTGAGCAAATTGTAAATCACCACAAATAGGATGCATTTTGCTGCCACAAATCACATATGAAACTGGGAACTTCCAAGCGCCTTTGTGGTGTCATAGGACGCCTTGGCAGCGCACCTGCTGTGGTTGAGTTGAGTGAAGACATAAAATATATATATATATTGTGTGCTCTCCAGGAACATAGCGCATGCGCATGGGAGATCACGCGATTGGAGGTTCGCGACAACCTGGTGCAGTTCAAGAAATTCCTCGACAGCAGAGTCAAGCCATGAGGAAGAAGAGGTCTGTTGGAAAACCACATAATCATCATTGGAGACATGTGACATGTTTCTGATCCCGGCTAATAGATTGACAGCTGATATATTTACTGACTGAATTATTTATTTATAAACATGTGAAGGCTATGAAGTTGTTCCTTTATAATGAAATCAAATAATTATTCTCTCATCATTTTTATTTATTCGTTTATATATTCAGTCATTCATCCTTTCATTGTTTCATGCATTCATTTGTTTATAGACTGAATTTTTAAAGGAGCAGTCTGCTGTTCAAACAATACCAAAACGGTCAATGAACCACTATTTTTCTCAATAGCTGTGGATTGGAGAAAAGTAATCATTGTCAAAGAACTAAGGATGAAAGGAATGTCCATCTACGAGATTAAAGTTATGGGCTAGTTAAAACTACATTTGGAAGCTGTACCTTGTTTTACCTACATGTTTTACCTACGATAATGTTATCACAACACATTGGTAAAGTGGTTTATTCTTGCAGGTCTGCTAGTCTCCCCGAACGACGAAAAATTCAAATATTCATGCTAGCCTTTAAATGGTTGAGTATCTACCTGACTCTGTTCTGTTCTGCTTATACACGGCAGCATCTGAACTGTGCATGTGGACGCAATTCATGCACTAGTGCGTTATTTTTGCACCTGTCCACTATTTGATGTGCAAAATTTGATACTCAATATATCTCATTATTAGACCTCAATTTATTTTATTTTATTATAGGACGTTTTATATAACCAATGCCTTCACTCTCTGTACCACAATGTTTCATTTATGGATACTATTCCAATACAGTTCAGTTTTTGATATTGATATGACTTTATTTCAGGGTGGACAATTTCCAGTTCTGTTTCCGTAAAAAAAAGTCGAGCGCATGTTTCCAGAGCATGTTTACAAGAACACACAGGTAAGATACTGAAGTGTATCATGTAGCAAGATTTGGATAGAATCAACTAGAGAGTTTGATGTTTTTCCATTTCAAAATGATAAATTGGAAGTTTAACCATGGAATTTATGAGACATCCTAATGCCTAAAACGTTGTTTTCTTTCATACAGGGCGAGGACGTCTCTGTGAATGCATTAGAGGCTTTGGAGTATATGGCCCAATTATTTAACAGCCTGACTCTTGTCACATGGAACAAAGAAACACTGAACCTGTTCAAAAACAGATGACCTAGTTAAGTTAAGAAATTGGAGGGATGCGTAAGTATGATCCCGCATCTTGTAGCCTAAGTTATATTTGGGGGGCAGACAATAATTAGCACAGGTCTTTATTTTGTGATTTAATCTAAGCGATATATTTTTTTTATGTACTTTTCTTAAGACGGAACTAATTCACTCACAACCATTTTCTATTGTCTTCAGGTCGGGTTTGGTGTTGGAGCATCCTCTGGAGATGGAGTGTCAGTGACTTCAGGCAAAGGGTCTCTGAAAACGTATTTCAACAAGCTGAACACAATCTTGATACAGAAGGTTTCCAATATCAAATGCACTCGAAAATAGGCTAAATTAATCAGAGGAAAAGTTCTAGATCACCACAAATCGGAGGAATTTCGCTGAAACTTGGAATTTCCAAGCGCCGTTTTTTTGTGTGTCGTCGGATGCGTTGGCGCAGCACCTGCTGTGGTTGAGTTGACTGAAAAAAATGCATGTCTTGTATGCGCTCCAGTAAAAAAGCGCATGAGCATGTGAGATCGTGGGAGAGGAGCTTCGCTACAAACTGGTGCAGTTTTAAAAATTCCTTGACACCATGGTCAAACTGTGACGAAGTCGACTGCAGAGTCAAGCGGTGAGGAAGAAGCGGTCTGTTAGACAACCTCATAATCATCATTGGAGACATGTGACATGTCCTTGAGGCTGGCTAATAGATAGATGGATGATATTTTTACTGACTGACTGATTTGTTTATATGTGAAGGCTTTGTATTTATGTATTATAACACTATTAAATGACATAATACATGCATCTATTATCATATAGTTTTTTTCCATTCATTTATATATTCAGTCATCCATTTATTCATCCATTCAGTCTCATGCATTCATTTGTTTATAGGCAATCTACAGTTAAATTAAACACCATAGTGGTCACTCAACCACTATTCTGGGAAATGAGGGATGTGGGTCGAGAAAAGTAACCGCTGTCAGAGAGCTATTGATTCAAGTAATGACCATCCAAAAGATCAACATTATAGTTTCAAATACATTTTTAAGCTATACAGTGTTTGTTTAGATGTATATTGTCTCAAACAATGTAATAAAAAAGTACATTTTGGGTTCTGTTGAGGATAAGACACGTGAACTGAGCTCATTGTGCCTTTAAAAGTTATATATTATCCAAGAGTCAATGGGTAGCCTGTGTATCATTCAGTTAAAAGTCCTAAATTAAATGTAGCATTCGCAGAAATTGCCCCTTTAACTAAGCATATCCAAGACGATGAAAAATAGTGTTATTAGGAATTAGGTATTTTTCTACTAAACCCACGACAATGTTATCAAAACACATTAATTAGCACATTGGTTTATTTAGTCTCTCGTAAGTAATAAATAGTCAAATGGTAATGTTAGCCTGATTATTCAGATACAGACGTCATCAAATGCTGGATGATTTCTATTTAATCATCAGTTATTATCAACAGTTTCATTCGAATGTATCGACATGAATGGGATTAACGACAGAAGATGCAAACAGAACGAGATCCATTTTAAATCATCATCTCTCACTCCCTCTGTCACATTCACACGCACGAACGCGTGTCACATAGAGTGAGAAACACACAAACATGCTAATAGCAGGTTTGTGATTAAAAAACAAACATTGTAGTAGGTCTTCCCTTAGTTCATAAAAGTGCTATTAGATAAATATTGGTGTTTATAAAGACATAAAGAGGTCTACTGCACGCATTGTAAAGTTAAGGGGTCGATTATCTCTCTCTCTCTCTCTCTCTCTCTCTATTCTCTCTCTCTCTCGCTCTCTCTCTCTCTATGAGTTCTTTTTTTAACCTACTTTGGAAAATGTTCCTCCTATGAAGGAAAACTCGAAACATGATGAGAGGGAAGTGGAGCACACGAAAAGAGAAATCCGGTCTTGCGGTTCACTTGGCAAAACTTTCCCAAATTCATTCATTTCAACTCTTAATTTAGCGAGACACCCTTTCACTTTTTGTACATCCATTCAATCCTCACTATTTAAGATAATCCGCAGATATGGGATCAGAACACAAACCAAATTCTGACTGGAGGAAATTTGCAATATACTGGCAACAGGTAAGTCAACAACATGCTATCATTTGATCATTGCTTCGGGCTTCAATTAATTAATTATTTTCAGGATTATATTCAACTAACAATGACCATCTGTTGCAGATCATCTAACTACCATAAGAATGGCAATTCAGACTATCACTTGGATGAGCGCCTTCCTCTGCCTCGCGCAGGTTTTCTCGATGCCCATGCCTTGCCAGCTACAAGGACAGCTGCTGCGAACAACCCACAACCTACTGAGAGACATGGTAGATTTTATAAATTACTTTTGACTTGAGATGTATTATCCAACTATGTTTAACTGAATAGCTCAACATGAAAAATGTGTTTTCTCCTTCTTTCAGGGCGGTCATTTTCCTCTGGAGTGCCTGCAGGAGAATGTCTTCATGGCATTCCCAGCCACCTCATTTGCAACCTCCGGGGCGCCACAGGTAAGGGCAAGCGAGCATATTCAAGAGTTCTTTACAGCATGAAAGAGTATTTGCAACCGTTAGGATTAGAAAGTAGAACACTTTACACGGCCACTTATGTTAATTGAAATTATTGTTGTTGTCCGTTTCAGTTGAGCAGCAGTGCTGCTAAGGCTATTTATGAGACATTGAAGAACATCGACACATTGTTCGGAACTGACGAACTGCCGACAATGTGGGACCAACAAAAGTTGGAGTATTTTCAGAACATTATCTACCGTCAGATTGAAGAGAGCGAGTGTGTGAGTACCTACCTAGGCCAATACAGATAGCTTAACTGTTTAAGTGTGGTATGGTGACATTTGAATTATTTTATTCTTGTGTCAGATGATGGGGAGTGTGGTTATCTAGTCAGGGCAAAGATGCTGAATACCTACTTTAGGAACATCGCGGCAGTCATAAAATAAAAAGTAGGGTACAAGCAAATGCACTATAATGGATGCATTTTAATTATTATTCATCGCCTGCCTCTTTCCTCCTTTCTGGCAGATGAGCAGTGTGGATACAAGTGATTATCCCATCAGGGCAGAGGGCCTGAAGACATACTTTGGGAACATTGCAGCAGTTTTAAAAGAAAAGGTAGGATATAGGTTGAAAACAAATAGACACTTTGTTTTGATAATATCTCTACATAGGATAATATTGCCCTAACAATTTATTTTTATTTTCACAGAATTTCAGTTACTGCGCCTGGGAAGTGGTTCGAAAAGAACTCCTGTACACCCTAGAATTCATTCTGAAACACAACTCTGACAGCCTTCTGTGGTCCAACAGAACATGAATTTGAACTTGCAGATCTTTTTTTACTAATGTGTTTTACAATTGTGCTTGATTTTTAAAGCCTTCTATTCTACAATCATGCAATGTGCAATGTCAAACAGCAATATCATACATGTATTTATTTATGTATTTATTTATCAAGGTTATTTATTGATGTAGGCCTATTTATGAATCTATTTATCTATTTGAAAATCGTGCCTTTTGTTGCTCTTCATCAAATGTTAAGTTAATAAAATAAAAAATACTTTTAAATATTGGTAATCTCAGTGCTCATTCTGTATCCAAGTCCAAGGTGTGATTTTATGTAGTTATTTTCTATTTCACCTTTATTTAACCAGGTAGGCCAGTTCAGAACAAATTATCATTTACAACTGCGACACTGCCAAGATAAAGCTAAGCAGTGCGACAAAAGCAACAACACAGAGTTACACATAAACAAACGTACAGTCAATAACACAATAGAAAAATCTATGTGCAGTGTGTGCAAATGTAGAAGAGTATGGGAGATAAGACAATAAACAGGCCATAGAGGCAAAATTATTACAATTTAGCATTAACAATGGAGTGATAGACGTGCAGATGATGATGTGCAAGTGGAGATACTGGTGTGCAAAAGAGCAAGAGGGTAAGTAATAATATGGGGATGAGGTAGTTTGGTTTGCTATTTACAGATTGGCTGTGTACAGCTGCAGTGATCGGTAAGCTGCTCTGACAGCTGATGCTTAAAGTTAGAGAGGGAGACATGTGTCTCCAGCTTCAGTGATTTGTGCAATTAATTCCAGTCATTGGCAGCAGAGAACTGGAAGGAATGGCGGATAAAGCAAGTGTTGGCTTTGCGGATGACCAGTGAAATATACCTGCATATACCTGCTGGAGGGCGTGCTAAGGGTGGGTGTTGCTATGGTGACCAGTGATTTGGAATAAGGCGGGACTTTACCTAGCAAAAACGTATAGATAACCTGGAGCCAGTGGGTTTGGCAACGAATATGTAGTGAGGGCCAGCCAGAGAGAGCATACAGGTCGCAGCGGTGGGTAGTATATGGGGCTTTGGTGACAAAACGGATGGCGCGATGATAGACTACATCCAGTTTGCTAAGTAGAGTGTAGGAGGATATTTAGTAAATGACATCGCCGAAGTCAAGGATTGGTAGGATTGTCAGTTTTACGAGGGTATGTTTGGTAGCATGGGTGATGGAGGCTTTGTTGTGAAGTAGGACGCCGATTCTAGATTTAATTTTGGGTTGGAGATGCTTAATGTGAGTCTGGAAGGAGAGTTTACAGGCTAACCAGACACCTAGGTATTTGTAGTTGTTTCACATATTCTAAGTCAAAACCGTCCAGAGTCGTGTTGCTATTAATGCAAGAGGGTGCGGCAGCAATCGATGGAAGAGCATGCACTTAGTTTTACTAGCAATTAAAAGCAGTTGGAGGCCACGGAATGAGTGTTGTATGGCGTTGAAGCTCGTTTGGAGGTTTGTTAGCACAGTGTCCAAACAAGGACTAGATGTCTACAGAATGGTGTCGTCTGCGTAGAGGTGGATCAGAGAATCATCAGCAGCAAGAGCTACATCATTGATATATTCATAGAAAAGAGTCAGCCCAAGAATTGAACCTTGTGGCACCCCATAGCGGACATTAAGATTTGTATTAAACATGCTCAGGACATATGCACGGATGGCAGTACAATTAGTCCTATAGCCAGCCTACTAATCCATAAAGGAAAGCCATTAAAACAAGTCAAATGTATCTTCTCAAAATGTAGATATATTCAAATGCTTTTTTTCAATTAAGTGTGTTTTATCACTGGACAGGGCTGGCCTGGTTTGGACAGGGCTGGCCTGTTTTGAACAGTGTACTTTGAGCACCTATACAACTTCCGTTCCAACCATGGAGATACTATTACATTATTAGAATTGCTAATTCTACGCTTCCAACCCATCTATGAAATTGTGTTCCACAATCAATAACGTATTAGGAGTAATATTCGCCGAATAGAATGCAAAAGTGCACAGTGTATTCTGTTATCATGAAATGCATTGCTCCAATGTAATTCTTTGCATAGACATGTACGAAAACTGTTCACTGTCTTTACGTTTTTCATGATTCATTTCACAATAGCATAATTAAGAGTCACCCGTTGAAAATTGGGGCTTATCAAGGGAATCATTCAACCTTCTTCACAGTGTTTTCCCTGTACACCAAGTCAGAACCGAAGGATTAAAAAACGGGGCATATAAGCAGACAATGAACGATCTAAAAATATTTGATTACTCAAGAAAGCAAAAAAGAGACCATTTTTGTATGCAGCTTTATTAACTCAATGATTGTTGTTGTTTTTCTACATTGTTTACAAACTGATATGTGAAACTTATTGATGCCAAAATAGCAAGTAAAACAGGCAACAACAAAAAAAAGTTAAACAAATGTAATTTTTCTGCTGTTGTGGCTAAACTTTTTTTGTTGTAGTTAAACATATGGGGCTCAAAACAGGTGGGGTACGGTTGGAAAACCGGTCGCCACTGGGTGGGTCCAATATCAAATGCTCTCGAATAGAGGCTAAATGAATCTGAGCAAATTGTAAATCACCACAAATAGGATGCATTTTGCTGCCACAAATCACATATGAAACTGGGAACTTCCAAGCGCCTTTGTGGTGTCATAGGACGCCTTGGCAGCGCACCTGCTGTGGTTGAGTTGAGTGAAGACATAAAATATATATATATATTGTGTGCTCTCCAGGAACATAGCGCATGCGCATGGGAGATCACGCGATTGGAGGTTCGCGACAACCTGGTGCAGTTCAAGAAATTCCTCGACAGCAGAGTCAAGCCATGAGGAAGAAGAGGTCTGTTGGAAAACCACATAATCATCATTGGAGACATGTGACATGTTTCTGATCCCGGCTAATAGATTGACAGCTGATATATTTACTGACTGAATTATTTATTTATAAACATGTGAAGGCTATGAAGTTGTTCCTTTATAATGAAATCAAATAATTATTCTCTCATCATTTTTATTTATTCGTTTATATATTCAGTCATTCATCCTTTCATTGTTTCATGCATTCATTTGTTTATAGACTGAATTTTTAAAGGAGCAGTCTGCTGTTCAAACAATACCAAAACGGTCAATGAACCACTATTTTTCTCAATAGCTGTGGATTGGAGAAAAGTAATCATTGTCAAAGAACTAAGGATGAAAGGAATGTCCATCTACGAGATTAAAGTTATGGGCTAGTTTGAACTACATTTGGAAGCTGTACCTTGTTTTACCTACGTGTTTTACCTACGATAATGTTATCACAACACATTGGTAAAGTGGTTTATTCTTGCAGGTCTGCTAGTCTCCCCGAACGACGAAAAATTCAAATATTCATGCTAGCCTTTAAATGGTTGAGTATCTACCTGACTCTGTTCTGTTCTGCTTATACACGGCAGCATCTGAACTGTGCATGTGGACGCAATTCATGCACTAGTGCGTTATTTTTGCACCTGTCCACTATTTGATGTGCAAAATTTGATACTCAATATATCTCATTATTAGACCTCAATTTATTTTATTTTATTATAGGACGTTTTATATAACCAATGCCTTCACTCTCTGTACCACAATGTTTCATTTATGGATACTATTCCAATACAGTTCAGTTTTTGATATTGATATGACTTTATTTCAGGGTGGACAATTTCCAGTTCTGTTTCCGTAAAAAAAAGTCGAGCGCATGTTTCCAGAGCATGTTTACAAGAACACACAGGTAAGATACTGAAGTGTATCATGTAGCAAGATTTGGATAGAATCAACTAGAGAGTTTGATGTTTTTCCATTTCAAAATGATAAATTGGAAGTTTAACCATGGAATTTATGAGACATCCTAATGCCTAAAACGTTGTTTTCTTTCATACAGGGCGAGGACGTCTCTGTGAATGCATTAGAGGCTTTGGAGTATATGGCCCAATTATTTAACAGCCTGACTCTTGTCACATGGAACAAAGAAACACTGAACCTGTTCAAAAACAGATGACCTAGTTAAGTTAAGAAATTGGAGGGATGCGTAAGTATGATCCCGCATCTTGTAGCCTAAGTTATATTTGGGGGGCAGACAATAATTAGCACAGGTCTTTATTTTGTGATTTAATCTAAGCGATATATTTTTTTTATGTACTTTTCTTAAGACGGAACTAATTCACTCACAACCATTTTCTATTGTCTTCAGGTCGGGTTTGGTGTTGGAGCATCCTCTGGAGATGGAGTGTCAGTGACTTCAGGCAAAGGGTCTCTGAAAACGTATTTCAACAAGCTGAACACAATCTTGATACAGAAGGTTTCCAATATCAAATGCACTCGAAAGTAGGCTAAATTAATCAGAGGAAAAGTTCTAGATCACCACAAATCGGAGGAATTTCGCTGAAACTTGGAATTTCCAAGCGCCGTTTTTTTGTGTGTCGTCGGATGCGTTGGCGCAGCACCTGCTGTGGTTGAGTTGACTGAAAAAAATGCATGTCTTGTATGCGCTCCAGTAAAAAAGCGCATGAGCATGTGAGATCGTGGGAGAGGAGCTTCGCTACAAACTGGTGCAGTTTTAAAAATTCCTTGACACCATGGTCAAACTGTGACGAAGTCGACTGCAGAGTCAAGCGGTGAGGAAGAAGCGGTCTGTTAGACAACCTCATAATCATCATTGGAGACATGTGACATGTCCTTGAGGCTGGCTAATAGATAGATGGATGATATTTTTACTGACTGACTGATTTGTTTATATGTGAAGGCTTTGTATTTATGTATTATAACACTATTAAATGACATAATACATGCATCTATTATCATATAGTTTTTTTCCATTCATTTATATATTCAGTCATCCATTTATTCATCCATTCAGTCTCATGCATTCATTTGTTTATAGGCAATCTACAGTTAAATTAAACACCATAGTGGTCACTCAACCACTATTCTGGGAAATGAGGGATGTGGGTCGAGAAAAGTAACCGCTGTCAGAGAGCTATTGATTCAAGTAATGACCATCCAAAAGATCAACATTATAGTTTCAAATACATTTTTAAGCTATACAGTGTTTGTTTAGATGTATATTGTCTCAAACAATGTAATAAAAAAGTACATTTTGGGTTCTGTTGAGGATAAGACACGTGAACTGAGCTCATTGTGCCTTTAAAAGTTATATATTATCCAAGAGTCAATGGGTAGCCTGTGTATCATTCAGTTAAAAGTCCTAAATTAAATGTAGCATTCGCAGAAATTGCCCCTTTAACTAAGCATATCCAAGACGATGAAAAATAGTGTTATTAGGAATTAGGTATTTTTCTACTAAACCCACGACAATGTTATCAAAACACATTAATTAGCACATTGGTTTATTTAGTCTCTCGTAAGTAATAAATAGTCAAATGGTAATGTTAGCCTGATTATTCAGATACAGACGTCATCAAATGCTGGATGATTTCTATTTAATCATCAGTTATTATCAACAGTTTCATTCGAATGTATCGACATGAATGGGATTAACGACAGAAGATGCAAACAGAACG